>NC_041396.2:171069702-171352202 GCF_900747795.2 Erpetoichthys calabaricus | reverse complement strand
TGCCTCCCTTATAGAAATACATACACATATATATATATATATATATATCTATATCCGAAGCCGTGCAAGCACACTCTTGAGAATGCAAGGTATAGTTGTACAGAAGAAAAGCAATCTTGCCTCAAATGAATGGCAACCTTTTGTAGGTCTATGAAATTAATTTAAACTTTAGGTTTACACGGTGCTTTCTTTCCAAAGTACCTGCACTCATGAATATGTCTGTATGTGTCAGTCGGTCAAATCCACGCGCTTCACACCGGCGAAGTACCGCTTTTAAATTTTTATTAAGAAGAAAAGAAAACCTTTTTAAATTGAGGGAAAATATACTAATAACAGTTTGTTAAGGATCTGTTTTTTTGTGAAGCTGCCTTCACTCGAGTGATCACTTCGACCTGACTTGCTGGCCAACTATAAGCGTTACCTGGTAGGTAACCACCCATACAATCAGATTGTGAATCAGACTACGAATGTCGTGAATGTAATTACCCCGATCTACATGTTGTCAAATAAACCAACCACATGCCGTGGCGCGCAATGTAATTACCCCGATCTACATGTTGTCAAATAAATGAACCACACGCTGTGGCGCAATTTTAGGGGCTTTGCCTGTAGCGCTGACGTCTGAGGTTCGATTCCCGTAAGGGAGTGAAGTGAGTGGCTGGTTACCTACCAGGTAACGCTTATGGTTGGCCAGCAAGTGAGGTAACATCAGCCATGGTGCCTTCAGTTGTGAGAAGCAGATCATAGAATGGTTGAAAATAGTTTACTGTCAAATAATGCAAAGAGTACGCGACACGTCTTTCCCCCTTATTCTTGGCTCATCAGGCGTACACACTCACTGCACTTGCTTACGGTAATCGAACCTCGGACGTCAGCGCTAGAGGGGCTTAGCAGCGGTGAAGTATTGCTTTTAAATTTTAATTAAGAAGAAAAGAAAACCTCAGAGGTTCAATTCCCGTAAGGGAGTGAAGTGAGTGGCTGGTTACCTACCAGGTAACGCTTATGGTTGGCCAGCAAGTAAGGTAACATCAGCCACGGTGCCTTCAGTTGTGAGAAGCAGATCATAGAATGATTGAAAATAGTTTACTGTGAAATAATGCAAAGAGTACGCGACACGTCTTTCCCCCTTATTCTTGGCTCATCAGGCGTACACACTCACTGCACTCGCTTACGGTAATCGAACCTCGGACGTCAGCGCTAGAGGGGCTTTGCAGCGGTGAAGTATTGCTTTTAAATTTTTATTAAGAAGAAAAGAAAACCTTTTTAAATTAAGTCTTAAAAAGAGGTGTAAAGATATTGACAATAAGCTACGCAAACGCACCAAGAAATGCAATCGTTTAAATCAAGGCGTGAGTCGAAAAACACCATCCCATAATATTAGTTAACGATTAACACATTTCTATATGTATTGTAAGCATACAATACAACTGATAATATGTTGCGCTTATTTATCTGGTGTACCGACATTTTTGCACGTTTAACGTCTGAAATCTAACGTGGTTTGTGCCCTTCAGAATGAAAATAGTTTCCATTTACCTTTTTAGTAAAAGGCGAGCTTTTAAGCCTGAGAAATCACCCCGTAAATGCACACGTTTAATTGCACATGTGTTAATATGTATGCTTACACAGTATTAAGAGACACTCAAAAATTAACGTCATTTACCTTCGTTCCCGCGTTTGACTCGTGCTGTAAATCTCTTCCTTGTTTTTAGTTCACGTGATTACGTAGGAGGCGTGATGACGCGATACATGACTCCGCCTCCTCCATTAGAGTATATGGACAAAAAACAGGTTCCAGTTATGACCATTACGCGTAGAATTTCGAAATGAAACCTGCCTAACTTTTGTAAGTAAGCTGTAAGGAATGAGCCTGCCAAACTTCAGCCTTCCACCTACACGGGAAGTTCGAGAATTAGTGATGAGTCAGTCAGTCAGTCAGTCAGTGAGTAAGTGAGGGCTTTGCCTTTTATTAATATGTATAGATTCGTGGAGCAGTATCAAGTACCACATCCTTTTCCAGTGCTCTCTAAAGGAATTAAACTATAATATTAACTATCCCAGTTTGGAAGAAGGAATATAAAATTTAGTCTGCTGTGTATTCTGTAATTGTGCTTGCGAAACAAGCTGGTGAATCAACTGAATTTGACAACTACTGTAAGCTGATGTGAATTAGGTATCAAAAAAGCTGGCCAGCTAAAGATTGGCAAATTGAAAAAGCCACTGTGACAAACAGTAGTAGAACCACATTCAAATTTTATAAATAAAAGTAGCTATTTATACGCATTACCTTTTTTGATTATTGGAGATATATTTTCAACCAGCTTCATTCTGGTTTTACATATACCAAACAAAATCAGAACATGTAGATATAATAATTATATAGATGTGAATGCCTAAATGGATGGATGGATGATATTTTTGTCCCCAAGTGGAAAATCATAAAGTTCAGGCCATAATGAAGAAAACATGGATCAAATCTATGAAAACTTTTAAATAATGTAAAAAAACGAAGAGATAGACAGGTAACAAACATGTAGATTTCAGTCAAAAACAGTTGATAGCAATGTTGGATTTAACGAGAAAGAAGAAGTTATGACATTGAAGAAAAATGTTAGACTGTTAGGGCAATAAAGTAAAGTGGGCTAATGAAATTTCTGTTAATCATTTTGAAGCTCTCATTTTTCCTGCTCAAATTTCAAAATGTTACACTGGTACTACTTGCATGGTGTATATGTTTCTTTCATGCACAGAAAGTCTACAGTTTCTTGAATGATACAATTTACTGTACCATCATTTTCTTGGTGCCTATTGATTTTATGAAGACCTACTGATTATGAAATACAGTCTTTTTTTCCACTGAATAAGGCATCATAATAAGAGAAGTTTTGGGCATAATAGGAGAAAGAAAAATGTTTAACAAAGTCCATCTCCCCATAATATGGTATAGATAAGCTATTGATTGTTTCTAGCTTAGTTGTTGATAGGAAGAAATTAATTTGAAAAGGATTTTGTAGCTTTTCAAAGCTTTTTTGTAGAGTGTACAGTTCAACATGTGTTTTATTTGTTTGCTTTTCGGGGTTGGTCTTGTCCTTTGTGAGAGGTGGACTTCTATGACTGAGGTCCGTTAACAGTGGTATTATTTTACTTTTTTTTTTACTATCATCCCAAGTTATCCTGTATTTACTCAACCTGAGTTAATTTAATTACACTATATGAAACATATATGCATGATCAGCAAACAAAGGGTTTAGAAAGAAAAAGAAAGGGAAAGGATAAGGCAGCTAATGCTTTATCATAGTTTAAACTGGCCTTAAATAAAAAAAAAGTAGTCAGATATCACAGTCAATGTGTAAATGTGAGTAACAGCCTACCATTTTTTTTATTCTGTTTCAAGCAGACAGGTGAAGGAACAGATCTGCCAGGACCTGATGCAGCATCTGCTCCAACCGAGAGTGAAAGTGGGAGCAAAACTGCGAGTGAGGCGAGCAAGGAGAATTCATTGATTCCAAGAGAATTATTGGACATTTAAAGAAATTCTAGAAAGAATTGATGAAACAAAATACACGAAAATATGAGTAAGCTTGAGAGTAAAATTAGAATACTTGGTGCTCAACTTGAAGATGTTAAGCAAATGTTTACAACACTTATTTAAATAGTTGAACAATCGACATCCAAAGCAATGGCTGCAAAATGAAAGCAAAGTGCTCAGTGACAAACTAGCT
Organism: Erpetoichthys calabaricus; assembly: GCF_900747795.2. NCBI lineage: Eukaryota > Metazoa > Chordata > Cladistia > Polypteriformes > Polypteridae > Erpetoichthys > Erpetoichthys calabaricus. The sequence goes on along the minus strand of NC_041396.2, from coordinate 171,348,480 downwards.
GTGCTGAAAGATAGATATAGAAGCAACAAACCCAGAATTAAAAGTCTCCCTGAAAAACCATGAAAGTCCAAACCAGTGAAATTAATAGTTTATTCTCTGAAATAATTGGAAAGGACTTCAAATCGGACACCGAGATGTCAGCAGCTTACCATATATGTGGATTGATTACCTGAAAAATGAGAAACCTAATTGTCCATTTTGATATACTACAGGTTAAAAAACTTGATGTTGCTTCTCAGACTGAAAGAGATTATATTTGAAAATACCCACATTCTTTTTTTTTTCCAAAATTTTCCCCATTAACCGCATTAAACAGCACTTACACAAAACCAAAATCAGATATAGCCTCTTGATTTCTGTCAAACTGAAAGTGGTTATTGAAGATCAGTTTTACATTTTTAGATCTCCAAATGAAAAAGAAAAAGTAGGTAAGAAGACTGATCCTGACATCCTTTTGAAATATTTTTTTTAATTTCATTACATTTATATAGCGCTTTTCTCAGTACTCAAAGCGCTATCCACACAGGGAGGAACCGGGAAGTGAACCCACAATCTTCCACAGTCTCCTTACTGCAAAGCAGCAGCGCTACCACTAATATGGTCACGAGTCATATCAAAGGCAAGGCAAAGAAGATTCTACTTGCAACCTGGCCCATTTGTAATGCAACATTTGCCACAACTTTACATTATATTTCGTTTTTGGCAACTTTTTATTTGTTATAATTATTATAATGAAATTTCTTCCATTGAACATACAGTATGTACATATTGGTAACCACTAAATAACTAGGTATTTACAGTGTTTTGTTTTTAAACATCATACCCTTGTTTTATTGTATCAAGAATGTACAATCATACATTGTGTCAGTCTCCATGGGAACTGTTTAACATCATTCCCTAGGTTTATTGTATTTGGACTGTACTATCATAAGATATCTTAATATTTTCTACACTGCTGGGGGGTTTGTTTTGTCTTGGTATGTCAGGGGACTGAGACTTTGTAAAGTGTGGTCTAGCTTCATATAGGATGGCAAAAGGAGGGGGATGGGGAGCAGAGAAAGAGAGCAATGTTATTTCTTATTTATCTTTTCTACCTCAATAATTGTAAGTGCCAACATAATAATAGGCTCCATAGCCAAAACACCTGGCAATAACATGAAATCAAGGGCAAAGCTATCTTTTGTAACAATGTACCCCATTAACTTAAGACTACAGTATAAAATGTCAACAACAGTTCAGAAGCAATGTCTCTATGAGCAAACAGTTAACTTTGTTAGCTGGAATGTCAAAGTTCTCAATCACGAATTAAAGAGAAAAAAGTATTCACTCACCTAACAGGTCTAAACACCAAGGCAGAATTTTTACAGAGAACTCACTGAACTCTTTCAGGGCTAATTATAAGTATTTTTTTTTGTTTTGTTTTGGCTGAATTTTTTTTTCCAAAAAGCTCAGTTTTCTGAGAAGCAGACAAAGTGATGGTTTCTCACATAAATCAACGTAAAATATTTATGAATGACAAATGTTGCAGTGTTTTATGTTTCACAAGCCTCTCCACTCTGTGAATTCACATACCTGTTAGTCCTGCGAAGTACGGCAACTTTACAAGCTGCCAGTGGCATGCAGTACATGTGACACTGGTGCCATCGATCAGCCGGCATCAAGTGATGGTGACAACGGTCACCGTACACAGCAACTGGCGGAAGTGTTACACATATTGCACTCGGCACACCGCTAGCAAACAGAGCTGGACTGTAAAATAATGGGGGATTTGGTCGATGTTTACAGTTGATTACTGCCCTCTACCCCCGGATGTCGATTAATGTCAACATCCGCCTCATCCCCATGTGTCAAGGTAAGTCGACACCCGCCCCAAAAGAGTTAATAAGTAAAAAATAGTTTCAGTTGCAAAGAGATTGGAATTTCCAAATTTTTTCCTCCAGCTACACAAATAAAACTAGAGGTGAAGGAATCTTTATACACAGAACAATTACATTGTAATATCAGATGTAGTATCTTATCCGGAAGGGTCATGGTGATGGGTAATCTATTTAGTACTAAAGTGATTTTGATAAATATCTACGCACTTAATGTGGATGATAGAGATTTCATCCAGAATGTATTTGCATCAATTCCTAATGTGAACACTGATATAATTATTATGGCCGGAGACTTTAATTGTATTTCAAATCCACACCTGGATAGGTCTTCAAGCAACAGTGGTGATAACATCTAATACTGCAAAAATAATTGCACAGTTTGCAATGAATCATAACTTTTCATATTTTTAAATCAAAATTTAAGCACATATTCCTTCTTCTCACCAGTACATCATAGTTACTCAAGAACTGATTATTTCATCATAGATAATTTTTTACAAATCTTGCATACACGATGCTTTATCTCTGACAATGCCCCTGTGATCATGGAGCTGAAATTATGGTGCCCTACACACTTACCTCATAGCTGGCTTCTTAAACCTCTGTCATTAGCTGTTGAAAACTGTACTGAATTTATATCCAAGAAAATTGATTATTTTCTAGAGACAAATGCATCCTCAGAGGTCACTGCAGAAATACTTTGGGGAAACTCTAAAGGCATTTTTAAGAGGACAGAAACGCCAGGGGCTTCATGTATAAACAGTGCGTACGCACAAAAATGTTGCTTACGCCCATTTCCACACGCACATCGTGACGTATAAAAACTAAACTTGGTGTAAAGTCACGCACATTCTCACACCAGCTCAATCCCTGGCTTATGCAAGTTCTTTTCTCAGTTTTGCAAACTGTCGGCACCCAGCGTCAAAGCAGTGCTATTGTTCCAGTGTGGTTTCCTTTTCTTTTTTAGATCCACATCCCTGACGGGGCTTTATCAAATACACTGAAATTAACAACATATTGTTTATTAGATTAAAGCATCTGATTGTAATTAACCTGCAACAATATAATGGTCCACAGAATGGCCAAACTATTCCAAATACATAGCTGCTTTAGCTTTATTACTCTCACTGCACAACTCAAGAGTATTTATTCCACTGTATCTGAATGTGGAATCACAGCTGTAAAGGCATCTGATCGGAAAGAGAATTATCGGTATACAGCATCAAGCATGCGCTGCCACAGCCATGTACACAGTCTATTTGAACTCCTCTATACGGCAAACACTTCAGAGCTTTTCCTGTAGGGATCTTGCGGTTCAGAAAGTTTCATTGCAAGAACTATGACTATGCTCCTTGTAGAACTATTTGTACTTATAAGTTCAATTACCTCACTGTAAACTTGTGATACAGTTATAATATTGTACAACCTGAGCCACTTTATATAGTGCATATTTATATATGATGATGATATTTTTAAGATGAAATGTAGAACATGATGTTTATTACATTTTACAGATAAAATTTTAACATCATTTAAATAATCTGTATTTTTAATAATTAAACGTGAGTATATGGCATTGCAGTGCTAGCGACGGGCTGGCGCCCCATTCAGGGATTGTTCCTGCCTCGAGATGTATCATCATGAAAAAGATATGAGGTATACATCTCAGTATTTAAATTATTCAGAGAGCTGTAATGTTACAAATGTAATGGATTCTGTGTCCTGTCAGAGGAAGAGAAAGCCCGTTTAAGAAGCACATAGTGATTCTCACACATAGAGCACATAGAAGAACACATAGAAAGAAGTATTTAACGTGCTACTTTAAACTTTTAGAAGGTATTTGAGAAACTAGTAAATTAAACGATTTTAAGATGAAGTTTATGATGTTCTACTTTAATGACAAAATAAACTGCGTGATTAAAGTGAAAATTTTCGAGATTAAAGTTGACATTTTGAGCTTTTTTCTCATTGTGTCCCCATTTTTTTTTCTTTTGTCTGTATCCTAATAAGCTTTCATATGACACTCAGACGGTGGGCTACGACTCGCCTTTTCACAGCAACTTTTTTATTTCGGGCACTGTGCGACTTTCTGAACTTGAACTTTTGAGTTTTCTCCAATACTCTATGTCACTCGATCAACTTGCTTTGGTTGTTTATACCACTGTTTAACCAACAAATAGTAAGTTTTTCCTTGCCTCCACTTGGTATTCGCTGAAATTCTTCTATTATCCCCCATGTTTTTGCCATTGTCTTTTCACAGAACACTGAACTTAAGGGCTTTTTATATTGATTTGCATATTCAACAAGGCATAATTCTTAGAGGAGACATGTGGGGCAGACAGGTGCGTGCATTTGCGTTACTTTTCACTCTGATCGTGATTTATGTAGTGGAAGAACGTGGAAGTTGGCATACGCAACAACAACAACAACATTTATTTATATAGCACATTTTTATACAAAAAGTACCTCAAAGTGCTTTACATAATGAAGAAAAGAAAAATAAAAGACAAAATAAGAAATTAAAATAAGACAACATTAGTTAACATAGAAAAGGAGTAAGGTCCGATGGCCAGGGTGGACAGAAAAAACAAACAAACAAAAAAAAAAAAAACTCCAGACGGCTGGAGAAAAAAATAAAATCTGCAGGGGTTCCAGGCCACGAGACCGCCCAGTCCCCTCTGGGCATTCTACCTAACATAAATGAAATAGGCCTCTTTGTAGTTAGGGTTCTCACGGAGTCACTTGATGCTGATGGTCATACAGACTTCTGGCTTTTAATCCATCCATCATTGTTGGAATATCACGGTACTTTGAGTAGATGGTGGTGGCGCAAGCCACCACCAAAAGGACACCGGAAAAGGAAACAGAAGAGAGAGTAGGGGTTAGTACAGATTTTAGAGCCACCATGAATAGTTATTATAATGAATTGGATATACAGAGTATCAGGATTTAAATTACAGTGAAGTTATGAGAAGGCCATGTTAAAGTAATGTGTTCTCAGCAGTTTTTTAAAGTGCTCCACTGTATTAGCCTGGCGAATTCCTATTGGCAGGCTATTCCAGATTTTAGGTGCATAACAGCAGAAGGCCGCCTCACCACTTCTTTTAAGTTTTGCTCTTGGAATTCTAAGGAGACACTCATTTGAGGATCTGAGGTTACGATTTGGAATATAAGGTGTCAGACATTCCGATATATAAGATGGAGCGAGAATATTTAAGGCTTTGTAAACCATAAGCAAAATTTTAAAGTCAATCCTGAATGACACAGGTAACCAGTGTAGCGACATCAAAACTGGAGAAATGTGCTCGGATTTTCTTTTCCTGGTTAGGATTCTAGCAGCTGCATTCTGCAATAGTTGCAAACGATTTATGTATTTTTTGGGTAGTCCTGAGAGGAGTGCGTTACAGTAATCTAGTCAACTGAAAACAAAAGCGTGAACTAATTTCTCAGCATCTTTCAATGATATAAGAGGTCTAACTTTTGCTATGTTTCTTAAGTGAAAAAATGCTGTCCTAGTGATCTGATTAATATGCGATTTAAAATTTAGATTTACACAGATTTATGCATTTGGATTTTTTTGTGTGTATGCACGTTTCCACTTTTTTTCCATGCGCCATGTTTTAGTGTGAATTCGATGCAAGGCTCTATGCATGATGCCCCTGGACATCAACACAAATCAACGAATATACGCAAGCCTGGTCTGCAATAGAATTAAAATCTTGCAGTTCTTTATAATCCCTACCTTGTGTCCTAGTATATATAAATTAGAATTAATATACTAATAATCCAATTGCCCTTCAGTCACTCGGAGTATGGAACCAATGTTGGAAGCACTTTATGACAGAGATTTTATCTGTTGCATCTCTACATTATAACCACCTTTTTCAACCCACTCAGACCTACACAGTATTTAATTTTGGAAAATGTCCAGGATTAAAATACTTGAGAATTATATGTAGAGAATGTCTTTGCATCCTATGAACAATTTTTCTACTACTTTCAAATTAGAAACTTTGCTAAGTGGAACCTGCCCAATTTTCCTCACCTCTCATTTATTTCTATTCCAGAAGAAATATTGATCAATCTTGAAGACATAGATAGCATCTTTATAATTTATAAAAATATTTTAAAGTACCTTCCTTTCAAGATCCCAGGGTTCGGAGGGGAAAAGACCTTTCACTTAATATTTTAGAAGAGGAGTGGAAGGCAGCCATGCATAGAATAAACTCTAACTCTTTATGCGCAACACATTCAATCATTCAACTTAAAATCTTTTATTGAGAACATTTATCTCAAAATTAGTTGAAAATACATCCAGGACAAGATTCAACCTGTCAAGCCTTACTAAGCTGTATGTTTTGGGCATGCACCAAATTAACATCATATTGATCAAAAGTCTTTGAATGCCTGTCTGGTAGCCATGGTGTCACAATCACTCCTATCCCTTTAACAGCTATGTTTGGTGTACTCCAAGATGAACTTAAAGTAAAGGACAAACAAATTTTAAATACATTTACCTCACTACTAGCATATAGACTTATCTTGCTCAACTGGAAGAATCCCACCCTATCTCTTTTAAGTCAGAAGGTAACTGATGTTCTGTACTACTTTAAACTGGAAAAAGTCAAATTCATATTTAGAGGATCTGTTCAAAACATTTTTAAAATATGGCAGGACCTAGTCAATAACATTTTAGAATTAAGATATAGAAGTATCTATATCAGGGAAAAGATTACTCATCCTTCCTTACTCTCCTCTCTTTCTCTTGGGTGGGGGTTGAATTTTGGTTTGTTAAGTTTGATTTGATTGTATGCAATGTCATTTGCTTTAAATAAAATCAATAAAAAATACTTTCTTTGCTTTTCAGCTTCCATTTCTGAGATAACCTGATAAGCATGCAAACTGAGGTGCTGATGATTTCATCAACTGTTAGCACTAATCACAGATTTTGTAACTATATATTGAACTGATCAGGAGTCTTAACAATGAGATGATTGGTAAATACTGTATGTGCTAAGCAAAAACAAGGATTGGAGGAACTATACATGAATGCCTGTTGCACACTTGGCATTACAGCATACTGGATGTGCCGAGTATGTCTCTTTATTCTGGTTTGGTTTTTATAGCAATCTCTTACAGATAGGGCTCGGAAGGGGAATGGCTGTCAGTTATTTGTTTCAGGACAATCTTGCATTATAATGGCTTTCTATAGAAACTTTGGGAGAACCACCGGCCATGATCATAAAAATGATTTCATGGAGCTTTACCACCACAGACGCAGACCGATATGGGCAGCAGAACCAGACCTGAAACAATAATGGAAATACTACTCATCATATCTAAATATCTAATAACACATTATCCGTTAACTACTAAATTTTCACAGTAAGGATTAGATAAAGAGGAAAACATAGTAAGCATACAATACCATTTCCTTTTGGCCCAAACATATACTTTGTTTGTTGGTTAAGTTGTATGCAGTTGGTAATGTTGTGTCCTGGGTCTCCACAATGGAGGCAGCACAAAGGCTCATAGGTCATTGGTTATCTCTTGATTCATTTTTGTGGGGTTAGGTGACTTTAACAATAATAATAATAATAATACATTTTATTTATATAGCACCTTTCTCATGCTCTTTGATTGTCTTCATTTTGTAGTATTGTTAGATTCACTCCTTCAGGACACAGGTGTTTCCAGGGGCTTCATTTATAAATGCATGCAACTTCACACGTAAACTTCAGGATTTATAAAACATAGCATGATGGAGGAAAATGCATATATTTACGGCAACTCTGACCCATGCGTATGCAATATTTCAGAGAAATTTAGAAATGATGAAACCCTTTATCAAGTAGTTAAATGCAGTCAAACCAGCTAAATGACTCACACATAATAATTTATATCTCTAAGGCCATTATTTTAATGTGCATTGACATGACAAACATATTACACCTTAAAAACAATGAAAATGATGCACATAATCTAATTTAATTCCCATTTAAGAGTGTCAATGCTACATTTTTGCACTGAAGAACTTTTTTGGTTTCCTGTTGGTACCTGTTTTCACTTCTCTGGGAACTGGCTGACAGGTGAACAGAATCTCAGCCAAGCTTCACTCCATCATGCCTGCTGTGCCAGTAAGGCACTATATCCAGTTTTCTTATAGTGTGGGTATAGATAAAAAAAAAAAACAAAGCATGTTTTGCCAACATAAAAAGGCAATTTGCAGCAGTGTCAGATTTTCCTAATGTAGCACTTTACACTTTACTGTACTCATATTCAATAAGGGCACCTAGCCAGAATAAAGATGCTTTTGTTAACTTTGAGCAATGACATTCTATTAACACACAAGTCATCTGTGATCCCAATGGCAAAATATCTTTTTTATCTTTGTACATGATGACTGGTTTGCTGGTAAGGTAACTGACTGGACCCTCAGTGTGTTTCATATGGCTTGATGCGTCAGGAGAGAGCTGCTCTACTGGCCAGACGCATCAAGCCGCTCTACAGGCCAATGAATTTCTGCAGCATCGTGAGTGCATATGTATGCAGTTGATTCGCATACTCCATATATGGATGTTTCAGGACGGTGTTTGATGCATGTTCCCGAATGCACATTTACAAGTTGATTTTGATTTATAAATATTATACTGTGTAAAAATGCATAAGTCAGGTTTTATAAATCTGATTTTTTCTACTTTTGTGGAGAACACTTTTTTGTAGTTTTCCTAGTGTTAGCATATTTTAGTGCTCAAATTCACACAAGGTTTTTATTAATGAAACCCAAGGTGTTGATGATTTTGATAATTTCTTCCATAGACATTCACAACTGTCTTAGCCATCACTTGCCTGTAGAGATAATCTGAAAAACTGTGAGCCAAGTAGTCAGCTGCTACTCTCTTGGCTACATGTACCCTAGAACACCCTAGTATTGTTATCTACTGTCCAGTCGCAAAAGACATAAAGGTAATGGAACAGGAGATTGAGAGATGGATAGCCAAAATGATATGTCGATATAAACAAGCAAGGGTCAAAACTAAAAAATAAATAAACCCAGCAACAAAAATCAAAATGGGAGGCAAAACTTAGATTTAAATACTGAACATAAAAATCCTAACAGCCACCAATTTCCCCTTTCAACTACTCTAAATTGCAAATTCTTTGAACAGAGGTTAGATTTTATCTAAAAGCTGGATACTGAATGATGCACACTGCCATCTTTTATATATTTTTCTACAATTATGTCATATGAAAGTGACATGTGCTCGTCAACAAACTAAAAGCTAAAAACAATATAGGCTCTACCGTGCAATAAAACACAAAATGTCATTTCTAGAAAAACTAATAATGATATCAAAACAGTGTAATTTTAAAACGGTAAAAACATGTTCAAAGCACAAAATAGCAAGGCTTCAACCATTTTATCATCCATCCCCACAGTTTGAAGGCTTGTGTGCTCACTGATTTGGAAGAATCAGATTTCTATTTATGATACTTCTTGGCACCAGCAGTAGATGTGACACTGTAGCAGGATAAAATCGGCACAGTATTTGGTTATCGCTAATGACTTCTTACTCAGTCATAGTAGGAACATATAGCTCCATTTCTGAGGAAGCCTATGATGGTGAGCCACTGTGGTTTGGTCTTCTACTTATACCAGAGTTTTGAAAATGTCCGAGTTGGTGTACGTTATCTGTTGTGCTGTGGAAATTCAACTATGCTTCTTCTGATCTCTGACTGCATGATTTGTTGATTGGCCATTTGTAGTTGCAACTGTCACAATTGCTCACCAAGCGGTTTCATCAAGTTGATAAAGTTTTGAACGGTTGTCTGTTCTGCCATCATCTAGAAACTCCAGATGAGTACATCACTGTAAAAAACAAATGCTACTGGTCATTGTCACAAAGTTTTGGGTGCCAGTCAGCCATTTATTAGCTTTCAGGTAACTAAGATACTGTAAATACAAAAAGAAATTAGTAGTCTTCTTGAGCTGTTTTCTGTGGTCTCTTGGTTATACAAATGACAAATAATACCTGTTGTTCCCAGATTTACATTAGGGAAACCAGAGGGAGAGGCATAGGAAGTCACGTTAAGGTACTACTTCAGGTGTATGTTTTTGTCTGTGGGTTGAAAGGAAAACAGGGAAGCCATTGTGTCACTGTTTGTCTTGGTCTAAGATAGATATTGCCTGCATGTGTAGTAATTAATTAAGTAATTCATGAAGCATATATGCATATATACAGTATTATTGTACTGTGTAGATTTTGTTTTAAAGATTTTCTTTTTACTTCTATTTATTTTGAAGAAATTATATTTTTTATTTCCCATCTCATTCTTTGTTTTTGCTACGCATTAGGAGCTGTCACATGACAACGATCAGCTCGCCGATTATGTGACAGGATGTGATCGTATAAGTATGGCAAAGGTTTCAACAAGTCTCATCCCTTGGTTGGATAAAATTCAATAAAAAAATATTGTTATGTTAGTTAGCTTTCAAACAAGTTGGCCTTTGGGTCAGTTTTCATTTTGGTTTATTGAATTACTTCTGCCTTCAACTTTGTTTCTTGTGTTATAGCTCTTGTTTTGTTTGCCTGAATGTTTTGCCTATTTTGGTATTGACTTTTTCTTTAGAAAAGAACAAAAAGCAAGAACCAACCAAGGAAATGATTACGACTTTTGTCATTAATATAAAGATACTTACTCAACATAAACCAACCCAGACTTCTCAGTCCATCCAATAGCTGTCTTAAGGACTGTAAAAGAAAACTAAATGCCACATGGCCACTAAATACCTGTCACTCACTTGAGCAATGGGAGAGTGCATCATGAGTGCTGGTCAAGGGAAATATGGGCAGAAGACTGAGGACAAAACACAGCCACTAATCATGCTTCCATTCCCCTGTTTGAAATGGAGGAATAGCCACAGGAAGACTCCTATAATCACTTCTACTCACATTAATCAAGTCTCACCTCTCAAGTCCAGAAGATATTTAACGAAACACCGCACCAGAAGTCAACGTTCATTTGGAAAACAGCTTCCAGGAGAAACTGAGCTCCTGACCAGCAGAAGAATTATCTTTAAGACTAGCACAACACGGGAATTTCACTTATCTTTCTTTCTTTCTTTCTTTCTTTCTTTCAGTTTTGTCCTTATTTCAACAAGGACATTAAATGGGATTCCCTCAGGACCCCAACTCTTTGTATAGTTGCTTTGATTTATTTTGTACTCCACACTGAAGATATTCCAGAAATCACATTCCTGCATAAGTTTGTTAGGAAAACGGATGGATAGATGGATGGATGGGTCCATGCATTGTTTGATGGCAGAGTCAAGCAAAAAGTAAATAATGTAATTACTTTCATGGAATTATTACCAAAGAAACATAATAAATATAAGAAAGTAGTATCCTGCTTCAATAATTAAGCTAAATTACAAATAATGCACTTTATACTATGTATTATTTATATTCTTATTATTAAAAAGCATTAAACAGTCAGCAAAGCAGGTAGAGTTGATTAGTGGCTAAAGCATTGTATATTGTAGTTTCAGATCCTGTAGCTAACTCACCATGTATTAATAAGCATGTCACCTAAACTGTCAGTACTCACAAAGTGAAACAAACATCTGTAAAAAATCTTTCTAAAGACCTATACCTTTTTAATACCTAATGATTGTTTTTTTATTATTTAAAGACATTATATTTAACACAGTTGAAATCTGTACTAAGTTTGTGTTTGCCCTGGACTGGTATGGGTAATGCTTCTTTCTCACAGGCTGAGTTGTTGATTCAAATTCCATCTTGGTCACTTGGTAGATGTTTTATATTCTCCCAGTGCTTGTTTGGTTTTCATCCAGATGCTCGGTTTCCTCACACATTCCAAAGATAGACAGATAACATTGATTGCCAACTGTACCTTTATCCTAGCATGAGACATTGTAGATGCCTTTTGCCCTTGGCATTTTGTTACCACAACCCTGAATTGCCCAGACTAAACTGCCAAAGATTTTTTTTTAACTTTTTTTAATATAAATTGAAATGGTGGCACTCCCCTAACATCACTTCAGCATGGCAACTTGATTAACAACACTGTTTATTTACCTTATTAACTGAAAAAATAAAATAAAGTCTACCAGTTGTTATTTTTCAGCTGTGTAACATTTGTGTAATTTGAGGACTAGGAGATTGTTAGATAAGTCTAGATATGAAAAACCTGACGTGAAAGACAGTGCACTTACTTTTTCATGTGTCATATTCTTATATTTATTTATCCATTTTTAAGAAGTGTTTATGTTATTATAATATTTTTCTAAATATCTGTCAATTTTTTTAATTGTAGTACTCAATATGAGGGACCTGTGTTAAAGCATAATTAAATTCTGAATATATTAACAAAGACTCAATTTAACAGTCAAGAAGTACCAGAAATGGTAGTATAATAGCATGTCTTATATTAATTTCATTTCAAAGTATGCAAATGAGCAAATGCTCACAGGAACAAAAGGCAATGAAAGACACACTGAAATTACAGTGCTTATCAATGGCTACATAAGCATTGGCAAGCATTAATGGGATTTGTACATAGAATCACTGTGAAGAAATTTAAATTATTAATTATGATAAGCAACAATAATGTGATTTTTTTTGTATACTGTATGCAAAGTGCTGAAGTTTTAAAGAAAAAAAATATTGCACAATGCCACTTTTTTGACCTTCTAGAGCTTTTTTAATTTCAGGAGTATTATTAACCATAACTTCCTCAATAGGCTGTGAAACTGAAAAGAGTTGAAAGGGCGTTTGATTTCACGCATATGGTTGTGAATATCCAATGTTTTGAATTTGTAGAGATAGTATCCTAAGCTACGGGTCAAGTTTAGTACTTTTAGAAAATTAAGATAACATACATCTACTGGATAAGGTAGTGTTAAGAGATAAAACGATTTCTAAATCAGTCATTAATGAGGTGCCAATCACGGGTGAATAAGTTTTAGTCCCTGAGAAAGGTCAACTGAGCTCATTGACATTCTCTGAGTGAGCAGTAAATGTAAACAATTTACAGCAGACTTTTGTTTTCTCTTCTCTCTTTCCAGAGTTGTCATTTTTTTGCTATCTAATGCCTACCTAATGCTACAACAAGAACAACTGGTCTACATTTCACATAAATTCACTTTTTGTGTATTTTGTTTCTTTCTTCTTAAATATACTGTGCCAATATTAGCTTATAGCTTATTATAGCTTATTAGCTTTTTGAGGAAAATGTATATTTTTTCTAAAAATACAGTGCACTGTGATATCTTGCAATTTACTGTGTGATATTCTCAGATATGGGTATTAATGTTGGTTTATCCATCCATCCATTTGGCCAACCCGCTGAATCCGAACACAGGGTCATGGGGGTCTGCTGGAGCCAATCCCAGCCAACACAGGGCACAAGGCAGGAACCACACACCAAGCACACACTAGGGCCAATTTAGAATCACCAATCCACCTAACCTGCATGTCTTTGGACTGTGGGAGGAAACTGGAGCGCCTGGAGGAAACCCACGCAGACACGGGGAGAACATGCAAACTCCACGCAGGGAGGACCCGGGAAGCGAACCCGGGTCTCCTAACTGCGAGGCAGCAACGCTACCATGGCGCCACAGTGCCGCCCCTTAATGTTGGTTTAGGGGTTTTCTTTTCCTACATACATACATATATATCTTAATGTGGTGTAACTGTATATTCTAAATTTATATTAGATATTTTTAAATGAGATATATGTTTAAAAATAACTTAAAATAAAAAGGTATATAAAAACATTTTAAAGAATAGCATATAATAATATGTAATCTAATCATAGTGCATTTTAAACTAAGCAGACTATTCTTTGTTAATTGAATGTCAATTCTATTTGATATAGTCTGGAAATATTCTTAAAATATGTATTTCTTTATATGGAAATACACCACGACATGCAGAAAGGTTCTGGAGAGTTATTTTTATCATTATCAAAATGTTATGTTAGCATTATGTAATGTATATTCTATTAAATTAAAAAATGTACCTATTGTTAAAACATGTTTTTTTCAAAAATAATACATAGCAGCTCTTGGAATTACATATACAGAAAGAATTATGTAATTGATGTTTAACTAACACCAAAATATTTCACTACGTGGAGGAAAAAGTCTAATTAAAATTGTTTAAAAAATTAATTGACTCAAACAGCTTAAGTATTTGCAAAACTTATTTGTAGCATTATTAGCACTTCATAACATGGAGTAAAAATCTCATTAAAAACACAAAACAATTAAAAAATGGGTTTAGATAGCATAAGTGTTGCAGAATGTATTTGAATGTGCTATGAATAGTGAAATAATATACAGTTACAAAATTAAAATCATTAAACAAATTGTCTTTCATAATCAGCACTATTCTAGTTTTTGTTAAGGACATGAATAACCAGTACTTCTTGAAAATTACACCTGAAATTATCTTTACCTTCTGGCCGTTTTTGTACCAGGGTGCTCTATACACTCCTGTTTAATTCGTAAATTAGTTTCAAATAAAGTGGCATTCCTCATCTTAAGTACACAATGCTTGAAAAACTAAACAACCTATCATTATTAAAGGATTCTGACATATATTAAGGAAAATGCAGCAATGAGACTTAAAACTATTTTGTACTATATTTCACTTATAAAATAAAAGCAGTAAACTATTTTAATATTTTTGTTATTTGTGGGTTTTGTTATTTATGGAATCTTCTGTCTTTTTCAGTTAATAATGAAACTTATTGTCTTATTTTTTTGTAATCAAATGAAATGTATCCAAGCAAAAAGATATTCTGCAAAATGATGTCCCATTGTATATTACACTATACAAACAAGAAAATAATATACATTTTTAAGATACCATGACTGTAAAAAGTATTCACTACTTGGGAGATTTTTCACATTTGATTCATAAACAAAAGTGAATGGATTGAATTTGCCCTTTTTGACATTGATCAGCAAAAAACACTCTTTAATGTCAAATTAGAGATCTCTGCAAAGTGGTCTAAATGGATTACAACTATGAAACACAAAATAAATCATCAAATAAGCATTCACCCTTTTTAATATGACACTGATGCAGCCAATTGGTTTTATAAGTCACATAATTAGTAAAATGGAGATCACCTGTCTGAAATCAAGGCGTTTCAACTGATAAAAGTATAAATGTACCTGTAGTGAAAGGTATGGTGACCCCCCGCCCCCGAGCAAAGTACAAAAAGAAAGTCCCTCACTTGTAGAAAGTCAGTATCTTGATCTACCTGAGTTAATGAAGACAAAAAGAACACTCCAAGTAACTGTGAAAATGTGATGTTCAAAAGCACAAGCCAGGGAATCAAGACAAAAAAATACCCAATTCGCTGATTAGAGTCCACTTAATCAATAAGAAATGGAATTAGTATGGCACATTTGTAAACCTGCTTAGACCAGGGCGCCCACAAAAACAGAGTGATCATGTAATAAGAAGACTAGTTAGGGAGGCCACCAAGAGACCTAGGAGAACTCTAAAGGAGACTGGAGTGCATACATCTGTTGCAATGACGCTTCACTGGTTATTATTTTATGAGACAGTAGCAAAAAGAAATCCACCGTTAAAAAAAAAAAACAAAAAAACACAACCTTGGTTAAAGTTTGGCAGAAAGCACATGGGGGACTCTGAAGTCAAGTGGGAAGAAGGTTCTATGGTTTGGTGAGATCAAAAATGAGTGTTTTGAACATCAAACTAAATGTCTTGTTTGGCTTAAGACAAACACTACACATTATCAAAAACACACCATGATGCATTATGATGGCATCATGCACTGGGGATGATTCCATGCAGCAGGCCCTGGAAAGCTTGTGTGGGCAGAGGGTAAAATGAAAGCGGCAAAATACAGGACCATCCTAGAGGAGAACCTGATGTAGTCTGCAAGAAACCTGTGTCATGCAAGATCTTTTTTTCCCCAGTAAGTATAAAGTCCTAAGTATAAAGCCAGAACTACACAGAAATGACTTAAACATCGAGTCCAGATGTCATTCCAATTCAGAATTACTGGCTGTACTTGAAAAAGGCTGTTCACTTAAGATTTGTATGCAACCTGGCGGAACTTTAGCAGTATTGCAAAGAAAACTTGAAAAGTGAAAACTTTCAATGGTGTGAATACTTTTTATAGGTAAAGAATATTGTCAAAAATGTATTCTTAATTATATTTCAAGGACAAAACATGCTCTAACTTGCTTAATCTAATTCAGGGTCATCATGGAATTGGTGCGGGGTTGTTGGGTATAGTTCATGGTGGCAGTACTGGGTGGAAAGCAGGAATCAGTCCTGGAAATGAACCAAGGGCATCACAAGGTCCACTCATGCATATACATTTTAAAAGGACTATCTATGAAAAGAAAATTCTCATTCTAATGAATGCAAACTCTAAGTGGCTAGAGGCATATCTAATACATTTGATCATTTTTTTTCCTGGAGACACAATTGCATTCTTCAGAAATAAACCAGACTGTATAGTGATAATGGGACATAATCAAAATAATAACAATAATGCATTTTATTTGTATAGCACCCTTCCCATGCCCACCAGTGATGAGTTTAAAGTTGAGATTTCTGACATGTTACAGGTTCAAACACTACTCAGAGAAAAAGACCATGAATGATAGCATTGTAACAATGGTGACCCAAGGACTATTGAGGAATACAATCAGTTACTGGTCAACTACATTAAAGATTCCAGCAATGATTCTGCATGGGAAGGCGTATGTAGTGATGAGGGGCAATTTACGCAAAATTGAATTTCCCCAGAAACAAACAGGTGTACAAAAGGACAACATGGTGGTATCATTTTAATCATTTTTAAAATAATAAGCACAAAGGAAAATAAAAGCTGTGTGTGTTGTGGCCACCAGGGCTGTACTTGAGCCACAAACCCCCCAGACATAACTTTCCACAACAGTTCCAGTTTGAAAAACACTTTATTTTACACAAAATACTTGCCAACAATATTCTTTTCAATTGGGGCAGCACAACACAACATATACATTTTTTCTTCCTTTCTTTTATCTTCATTTCTTTTCCTCTTCTATGACTCCTTTCCTCTGCACTGTTTCCCAGGCTTTGTCCACCAACTCTGACCAATCCCTAAGAGAAGAGGGATTTCTCCTTTTATTCCAGGCCCAGGGAGCACTTCCAGAGACACAACTCTCTATTGAGGAAGCACTTTTGAATCAGGTGGAACCCACTCTGGATAGGGAAGCATATTCTGAGCAGCGCATCCTGGTGACATCCAGAGAATCCAGCAGGGTTGTGCATCAGGACTACAATCCCCAGGTTTCCATACTGGTATGCATATGGGTGTTCCAGCCACAGCATGTTGCCACCTTTGGGGAGCATGCAATTCTGATATATTATTATTATTATTATTATTATTAATACCTGTAATGCATTTTATTTATATAGCTCCTTTCCCATGCTCAAGGCACTAAAAACAATGATACAAATAGTTTCTGCATAGAACAATAAACAAATAAACACAGGATATACAAAGCGTTAAACAGAATAAAAGAAAGAAAGCAGAGTATAATGTACTAAATTCAATACGAAAAAATGTCTGAACAAATCAGATAGTTTATGATGTAACACACAAATTATCGTGACCATCTGGATAGAGAGTTAAACTAACAGAAGGGACAGAGTGTTAGGGTTAAGGTAAAAGCCATTCCTGAACAGATGAGTTTTAAGTTGTTTTTTAAAAGAATGATTGGAGTCAGTTGATCTCATTAATTAGGGAGGTCATTCCAAAGTCTGGGCACTATACAGCTGAAGGCCCTGTCATCCATAGAGTGCAGGTTAATGTGGGGCACAACAAGATTGCCAGAATCAGAGTTCCTTAGAGAGAGAACGGGAGCATAATGATGGAGAAGGTCACTGATATACTCGATCCTGTAAGACACAGGGAGCCAGTGAAGGCAAAGAAGGATGGGTGTGATTTGCTCGCTATTGCTGCTTCATATAAGGACTCTTGCAGCAGAGTTTTGAATTAACTGGACAAGTGATATAAGATTTGAAAGATTTACGTTGTAGTAGGGAGTTACAGTAATTGATGTGTGATGTGATAAAAGCATAGACAAGTTTCTCAGCATTAGAAATGGAGAAGAAAGTGTGAACACAGGATATGTTATGGGGTTTATGTGGGGGAAGAAAGAAAGGGAGGAATCAGAAATGACACCAAGATTCCTTGCATCAGAAGAAATCACCATCAAGAGTGACTAAGAAGGAACTCATTTTCTTAAGTTGTCACTTTAGTGCCAATTTGCAGGAGTTCAGTTTTGTTGCAATTTAATTTTAAAGAGTACTGCTCCATCTAGGTTTTAATTTCACTGAGGCAAGTTGTGAACTGACATTTTGATTTCAACATTGAAATAGAGTTGAGTATCATCTGCATAAAAATGATAACCAGGTCCTAAGCTACAAATAATATGGCCAAGGGGAAGCATGTACATACAGAAGAGCAGAGGGCCGAGGACAGAGCCCTGAGGAACTTCTTGTGTGATTGGACCTGCTGTTGCCAAGAATAACAAACTCTTGCCTATCAGTCAGATAGGAGGGCAGTGCCAGAGATACACAGAATGTTCTCCATTCTGGACAGTAGAATGTCATGTCTGACAGTGGCAGAAGCTGGACTGAGGTCTAACAGAATTAATATGCTGGTTTGTCCAGAGTCTGCTGCCATAAGCAAATCAAAGGTTACCCAAAGCAAAGTAGTTTCACAGCTCTGAAAACAGACTGAAAGAGATCCATCAAATTATTAGAAGTTAAGTACTTGGTGAATTGGGAGGCTACAACATGCTCAAGAACTTTTGACAGAAAGGGGTAAGTGAGAGAGGCTGAAAATTGTTAAGACTGTCAGCATCAAGATCAGACATTTTTAACACTGGGGTTACAGAAGAAATTTTAAAAATAGCTGGCACAAAACCTGTGTCAAGGGAAGTATTTATTATTGTTGTAACAGTCAGGATTGTGGCATGAAGGCAGAATTTAAGAAGTGTGTTGTGGATGGGGTCAGGTAAACAAATAGTTGCTCTCATCTTACAAAGCAGGTCACTAACAAATGCAGATGTGACTGGTGAAGATTTAGAAAAATAGCTAGATGAGGTGGGAAGACAGGGAAAGATATAAGTAGATGGATTTTTATAAGTTGAATTATTTAGATCTTTAATTTTATTTCAGAATAAATTGAGGAATTTTTCACAGGTTTCAGTAGAGTCGGTAATTTGGCTAGATGCAGGTTGAAGTAGTTTATTAACTACAGAAAACAAAGCCCTAGGGTTATCAAGGCCACTTTCTATTATTCTGCAATAATGCATGCTCTGTAAGCCCTTTGATTGTCAGAGCAAGCCTGGATATGCACAGTGAGGTCAGTCTTACATGACATTCTCTCAAGGCATCCGCCAGCTGCTTTCATAGACCATAATTCTGAATTAAACCATGGAGCAGAACACTTAAAGGAAACTTCCTCATGTTTTAATGGAGCTATTTTATCTAGTGCTGAATGAAGGGCTGAGTTATAGTATTCAACAAGACTATGTAGTATTGATGGAATAGGGGAAGGCAGAAAAAGATAAGAAATTGATTCAGCAAGGATAGAGGGACATATATTTTTAAGGTTTCTGCAAGAAATTTTATGTTTACAGCTAAGAGGAGGGAGAGGTAATGAGATCGAGAAAAGTACTGCTTTATGATAAGAGAGTCCCAAATTACTGCTATAAGTGTCACAGACAGATAAGCCAGATATGCAGATTAGGTCCAATATATGACCACCGGAGTGAGTAGGAAAATTAACATGCTGCACCAAGTCAAAACTGTCCAGTAAAGACAGGAATTCATTCCTCAGTTTATATATAGGAATGTCAATATGGATGTTGAAATCACCAAGAAGAGACAGGATTTAAGTGGATTAAAAGATCAGTCAGTTCAAACATGAAAGAACTATTGTATTTTGGTTGACAGTAGACAACAATAAGTAAGACAGGACCAGATTTTGTTATTAGTTTAAGAGCCAGACACTCAAACGATAATGAACAGTCAATTGGGATTTTTTTGATGTTTAACTCCGATCTAGCAATTACTGCGATCCCTCCACCTTGTCTTGAGCTACGAGCCTCTGAGATGTAAACCTATCCTGATGGTGTCACCTCTGAGAGAGACGTAAAGTCGTTCAGTTTTTGCCAGGTTTCTGTTATGCATATTGCATCAATGAATTCTGATAGCACCAATGCCTTGCCATTAAGAGATCTTGGCTTAAACAATGCAATATCACCTGATGAGGGTTTGTTGTGCACTGATCCATAACCAGAGGTTATTTTAGCATGTTGAGAATTTGGCACACTGACACTCTCATTTCCAAAGCCATGAGTAGGCTGAGCAAATGTATTCCTGAGCAAATACTGCTGGAAAACTTCATTTGCAGCCCTGGTGGTGACGACAACCTGACCCGTGTTGTAAATACTGTATTTCTGGCACTGCACAATGTCAGAGTTTTTTAGGACATTCCAGTCTGACCACTTGCCGTGAACAAACTGTTAAATATGAAGAAGTTTGTCACGAGAATATTTCAGCATAGTATAGAGCAATACTTATGTAATAGTAGCAGAGATGCGGAGCAGCAGATCAGAGAAGGTGAAACGGGCGGGGTGGGGTGGCACAGATGAGCAATGATAACAAAGCTGTAAAAAATTCCAGAAGAAGCAAAGTAGCAAATATTACAATATGCACTTGAAAGATAGCTACTAGAATCTGGAGGTTCCAGCATACAACCACATACATATAGTGCTGGCTTGTACAGGCATGATCGCCTAAAAGCCACAAGTCAGGTGGCTACAAATATCAGATCAACTTCTCAGTCATTCCAAGTCAAGGCACATACAGAAGGAATCAACGGCAATCCACCATATCCATTATAACGAAGGAGACAGAATATCCCCAGCTCCTAGATATCCAATGTGCAGAGAAAAAATGTTCATAGACCAAACATCAGGGATGAGTGGACAGTTAAAAGAAAGTCTTGTCCAGTGAACCACAGAAAGATTCTGTTGTCCCCTAGGCTGTCAACCCACTTAAGGCAAAGTCCATAAAAACATATCCAAAATCAATGCTATTCAAGTTGATTGCATCCATGAACTATACATACAATAAAAGAAAAAGAAAGAAGTGCAAAAAGTACAAGATTAACACAAATCAGAACTCTGAAGAGTTGTTGATGTAAAGTATGGTTTTGACAAGATTTATGGCAGCTATAAACAGAACAGCAAAGGTTGTTGCCACACTAGCATTTCAGCTCAGAGTTTGAACCAAAAGACAGTCAGGTTCACAAATTGAACAAACTGCACTGATATGTACAGTGTGAAAGAATAAAGTAACACAGGTTTAATTTTGAGGGGTTTCCACCCTGGTTTACTTGCAACGTAAAGTATTGTCTCCACAATACAACTCAAATGGTCACACCAGACAAAATACAAAGCAAATGAGGGAACATTTATACAGAGGGACAGGAAATTGAATCAGGGATGCTGGGAAAACAGGGATGAATGCTGGAATGGAGACGTCATCAGCTCGTGACTGGAGGGTATACAGGAACCCGGAAGTATGACTTCCTTTTGTTTATGTTGCGCTTTCTTACGGTGGCGAGTCCTCGTTCTGGCTGATGAGACAAGAAGAGAAAGGTTAGTGCGCCACCTCTGTCCCTTGGCATGGGTTGTTGCAATGTGGTCTGAGTCCTTTAACTGATCCCCATGCGCTCGTGCGTGACACGACCCCCCCTCTAGCCCAGACCTACCAGGTTGGGCGGCCCGAACCGAGAGGTCGTAAGCCTGAGAAAGCGCATCCGTGTTGGCCTGAAGGTTACCCCGACGATAAGTGATGGTGAACTTGTACAGCTGCAGGTCTAAAAACCACCTGGTTACCCGAGGATTCGACTCCCTATGAAGGGCCATCCACTGGAGGGCGGCATGGTCCGTCACCAGGGTGAATTCTCTACCTAACAGGTAGTACCGCAGGTGAGTTACCGCCCACTTGATCGCCAAGGCTTCCCGTTCCACCGCGGCATACCTTGTCTCTCGGTCCAGCAGTTTCCGGCTCAGGTACATCACGGGGTGTTCGACACCGTCGATAGTTTGGCTCAACACAGTGCCGAGGCCAGTGTCTGAAGCATCGGTCTGGAGGAGAAAAGGAAGTGCAAAGTTAGGAGTTCTTAAAATAGGTGCTGAAGTGAGGGCCTGTTTTAAGTCACTAAATGCTTGCTCCGTGGCTTCATTCCACACCACATGAAAAGGGGCCCTTTTCTTTGTCAAACATATCAAGGGTGCTGCCCTTTCAGAGAAGCAAGGTACCAACCGCCGGTAATAACTCGCTAACCCTAAGAAAGCTTGCACCTGTTTCTTGAGTATCGGACGGGGCCATTCCAAGATGACTTTAATTTTCGAGCACTGTGGCTTCACCATCCCCCCTTCTACCAGGTAGCCTAAATATTTAGCCTCTGTCAACCCAAAAAAGCACTTCCGGAGGTTGCTACGTAGGCCGGCTTTCGCTAGTGTCAGGAGGACAGCATAAACCTGCAACACATGCTCCTCCCAGGTGCCGGAAAAAATGACAACGTCATCAAGGTAGGCGGCACAATAGGACTGGTGGGGCCTGAGCACTCTATCTACCAGACGTCGAAAGGTCGCTGGTGCCCCGTGCAGTCCGAATGGGAGAACCTTGTATTGCCAGTGTCCACTATTGGTACTGAAAGCAGTTTTCTCTTTAGCGTATGCCGTTAAAGGAATTTGCCAGTACCCTTTGGTCATGTCAAGTGTAGTCAAATACCGGGCTGTTCCCAACTTCTCGAGGAGTTCGTCAATTCGGGGCATGGGATAGGTGTCAAACTTAGAGACCTGATTAAGACGCCGGAAGTCATTACAAAACCTCCAAGAGCCGTCCGGCTTGGACACGAGGACAATGGGACTGGACCACAGGCTGTGACTTTCTTTGATAATGTCCATATCCAGCATCCGCTGAATTTCCAGCTCCACCACAGTCCTTTTTGCCTCCGGGAGGCGATAAGGTCTTTCCCGGATAACCACTCCTGGGTCTGTCACAATATCGTGCTGAATCAGCGCAGTCCTACCTGGTACTTCGCTGACCACTTCCAGGACAGACAGGATTGCTCCTTCAAGCTCCTGTCATTGGAGGGGCATCAAATTGTTGCCGAGGTTAAGGGTTATGTTTTTGGAGAAAAGAGAGAGGGTGGACCCCGAAGGAGGATGTTACTCCCTGGTCTTCCACAACTTTAGTAAGTTCACGTGATACACCCTCTCTGTCGGTCGACAATTTGGTTGGCTAACCAAAGAGTCAACAAGACCTTTTCTTTCTTTAACCTCGTACGGGCCCTGCCAATGGGCTAGCAGTTTTGAGTGGGAGGTGGGCACAAGCACCAGAACGCGATCCCCCGGCTGGAACTCAAGAAGGGAGGAGTTCCTATTATAATTTCAGGCTTGCACTGCTTGAGCTCAAGACATGTGGTCTTTTAATATAGGCCGGATTCTGTTTAATCGATTGCGTAATTGGGCGATGTATTATAACAAATTTGTGTTGGGAAGTGCCTCCCCCTCCCAACCCTCTTTTAATAAATCCAAAATGCCCCGGGGCTGGCGCCCATATAAAAATTCAAATGGGGAAAACCCTGAGGAGGCTTGAGGTACCTCCCGATATGCAAAAAGTACTAAAGGTAGGAGCTGGTCCCAATTCCTTCCGTCCGTGTTGACTACCTTACGAAGCATCTGTTTAAGGGTTTGGTTAAATCTTTCCACTAACCTGTCCGTCAGAGGGTGATAAACAGACGTTTTGAGATGCTTAATATGGAGTAACTTGGCCACCTCCATGAATGTATCCGAAGTAAAAGGGTGTACCTTGATCCTGTCACAGGTGGCTGGGTGCGGTCAGCAATCAGCCGCCTATTTAAGGAGCCTCCTTCCTGCAATCAAGGCTGGAGTCGGGTGAGGAGGAAGACGAGGTCGGTGCAGAGGAGGTGAGGAGCGGCCTGACGTGAGAGAGAAGAGAGAGAGAGAAAGAGAAGAGGCTAGTGAGAGCCTGGACATTGAGAGACTGTGGTGCTTGGTGGTGGTGCACTTAGTGACTGTAAATAATAATTGTGTATAATAAACGTGGCGATGAGTGGAAACGTGTCCTCTTGTGTGTGTCCGGGCCGTCCTATTTCACAATCCGTAAGGCCTTCTTTAGGTATACACACTCAGGAAAATAACCCTACTAATTCCTGTGCGACATTTTTTGTATTGGCAGCTCTCAGGGGAACTGCTTCAGGATACCGCGTTGCATAATCCATCATGACCAATATATATCTATGGCCTCTGGCCGAAGGCTGTAGGGGTCCAACGAGATCGACTCCGATCCGCTCAAAGGGAACGTCAATAAGGGGAATGGGGATTAAAGGAGCTTGGTCCCTCCTGGGAATCTGGCGTACCTGACAGACAGGACACGACCTCCTCATTAATCCCGGGCCAATAAAATCGGAGTTTAATCCTCTCCAACGTTTTTTCGTACCCTAAGTGGGTGCCTAAGAGGTGGGCATGAGCTAGGTCGCAGACCTCCCGCCGGTAGGTTTGCGGCACTAACAGCAACTTCCGTACCTTGCCTTTGTGGTCTGCAACGCAGTATAATAAGTCATTCTCTAAGACAAAGTAGGATCTGGGAGGTGTGGAATTTAATGATGCCAGGTCATCTGCGTAAACAACAGCATTCTGGACAAACTTCAGGGAATCATCATTCCACTGTCCTCTTTTGAAGGATGCCGGCGTAGAGCGAAATTGAAAGCCTAAGCCGGCTAATTCATCAGGGCCTAGGCCCAGAGTGGCGTCCTCCTGAGACGTAATCCCACCCGGTTGTACTTCTGGGTCGGAGTCTGTCCCTGGAAGGCGTCCCCCCGTCTCGCCCAGATCATTAGTTGCCGATGAGCACGGCGTGGGAGCAGTTTGGAAAGTCCCCTGACCATCCATAAGTAGACCCAGGTTGTGTACGGGAGTGGTGACAGTTTTACCGCATTTAATATTACACCAATCTTGTCCCAATATAACCGGATAGGGTGGTTTAGGCAACACCGCAACTAAAAGTTGTTTTGGAGTCCCCTTCCACGTTATATAACACCTCGCGGACCTGTACGATCTAGTATCTCCGTGCACACATTTTATACTTGACTTTTTAGCGAGCCACTGTCGCGGTAAAACATAATGGTGAGCAACAATGGTGATATTGCTCCCGGAATCAAACAAGGCCATCACCGAGTGCCCATTCACCAACACCCTTCCTTATTGTGTAAGTGCCAGAGAGTTTGACGGTGCACAGTACCTCTCTTCTCGGGCGTAGCTGCAGTCCATTGGTTCTGCGTTGAGGGGCAGGTGGGAAGAATGTGTCCCACCTAGCCACACTTGAAACAGCGTGGCAGGGTGAGCACTCGGTCTTTAGTCTTGGCTGGCGGCTCTGTGGTGACAGCACGACAGGGGGGCTCCTGTGAGGCCACCCGTCCCTGTCGGATCATGCGAGCAGGCTTCTCAGACCCCCCTGATTTGGTTTACCGCCAGCTGGCACTCCAAGACCTCCAGGAGCCCGAACATATCCCGGAAGGGATGTCTCCGGACCTGCTGGGCGAGGTAATCCGGCATGGCGTGTACTAACACCTCACAGGCTACTTGCTCAACCACCTGGCGGGCTTGATTGACATCTGGCAGCAGCCGCCACCCTAGTTTGCCCCAGAACTCAAACGCCTGGGCTCTAGCTGGAAGCTCCGGGTTGAATCGCCAGTTTCGCCATACACTGAAAAAATATAAGGTGATCATTCACACTTAATAATTTCAATCTGAACCAATATAATTCTTTTTAGCTTATTGATCCCACAATTTTTAAGTTGAGGCAAATCATTTAGAGTGATTGGGTGCAATTCACTTGTTTTTTTACTGAAGTAAATCTATTTTTTAAATTGTTCTTCTTTTTTGGCAGTTGGAAAGCCATCACACTGGAAAGTTCGACCGAAAGAATATACAAATGGCCCCTCAAACACAGCACATGAACAACCTAAAATATTAAGTTAACTGAAATAGGATTTTTACGTTTATTCCCTCCACCATAACTTACTTTGGTACAAACAATTTTTTTTTACTTTGAATTAGATCTGAAACCAAATATTTCAAGCTACAACACTAAATGACTAATCTTAAGTTGCTTGAAAGAGAAAATTTACGTTGAATGAACAACATCAATGTTACACTTTTTTCAGTGTACCCTCGCCTGCTGGCCGGAGGTAATGCTCAGGAGGTCATATTGGGCGGCTTCCTCCTCAGGGAGGTCATGATAGGCCCGCTGCCCCGGACCCTTCAGGTAGGGAGCCAAGATGGATGCCCACTCCACCCGTGGCCACTGATTTCTGGCCGCGGTCCTCTCGAAGACGGTCAGGTAGGCTTCCAGGTCGTCTGTCTCTGTAAGAGGAACAATTTGAGGAGGTGGAGGTCTTGCATTGTCTGGCCTTGCAGCCTCTGCAGCTGCCAGGCATCTCTTTGTCTGAGCGAGCTCCCTCTGTGCGGTAGCTTGTTCCATCTTGACCGCCTGGAGTTCGTTGGCCAAGGTATTTAGAACTGCATTCAAGTCTTGCCCTTCCGTCATCTTCGGGCTCTATTCTGCTGACTACTCCATTCTGTGAAAGAATAAAGTAACACAGGTTTAATTTTGAGGGGTTTCCACCCTGGTTTACTTGCAACGTAAAGTATCGTCTCCACAATACAACTCAAATGGTCACACCGGACAAAATACAAAGCAAATGAGGGAACATTTATACAGAGGGACAGGAAATTGAATCAGGGATGCTGGGAAAACAGGGAGGAATGCTGGGATGGAGACGTCATCAGATCGTGACTGGAGGGTATACAGGAACTCAGAAGTATGGCTTCCTTTTGTTTATGTCGCGCTTTCTTACGGTGGCGAGTCCTCATTCTGGCTGATGAGACAAGAAGAGAAAGGTTAGTGCGCCGCCTCTGTCCTTCGGCATGGGTTGTTGCGATGTAGTCTGAGTCCTTTAACTGCTCCCCATGCGCTCGTGCGTGACAACAGTAATTTCGTTCCTGTCATAATGTAGGTAAATAAACTTATAGTTGAATAACTACTGCGTCCAACATTCAGGTTAAATACATATTTATTTTTTATTATGCAATTTAAGCTCTGCATATTGTCACACGTGCTTGTCTGTGGATCACCTTATCAGTTCACATCAGATATGCAATACTACTCCAGGACAAGAGGAGACACTGTTGCTAACAGACTTGTCTCTTCCCTCGGCAGCTCCAAGAAGACGCCCCTTGATGGCAAGTGACCCTGCTCACATCACTCAGAGACACCCCATCACTTCTGATGTGAACCACATAAAGGTGGCCGTTCCCGGAAGGAGGTGTCCTGACCTTAGCTACTACAGGATGGAATTCCGAACACAGACCATTAGCAAACAGCCATCTGAGGCTACAAATCCTTTTCATTTACCTTTCTGTGCTTATGCCATCTTAAGCCATTTTTCTGTTGTGTTTGTTACTAAACAGGGTGGACAGGTTGTTACCCCACCTTTTCTTGGGACTTGTACCTGACAATATACATATTTTTTAATTGCACAGTACCATTACAATTTTTAGACATACAGTAAAAAATAATCACAACATATTATTTCTCAAAGTTTGATGCCATGAACTGCAACACGCCTTGTACAGAAGCTTTTCAGCTAACGATACACAAGGTCTATTTTTAATAATTAATTAATAATATTAATCTATATTAAACTTGTGAATTTCCCCTTGGGATTAATAAAGTATCTATCTATCTATCTATCTATCTATCTATCTATCTATCTATCTATCTATCTATCTATCTATCTATCTATCTATCTATCTATCTATTTGTTACTGCAAATCAAAGAAGCATTTTTTACAAATCACAGCTTTTTACTTACCATTTCAGAGGCTTGACAAAGTCTCTTAGGCCCCTTTAAAGCCAATTTCACATCAAATATACTATTACTTCATTGATAATGGAATGCTTGGACCTCACTATGGACACCTTAATAAATACAAGTGAAAGCCTCCATTTCCTAGAAAATGGCAAAGGCATTTCAATACTTATTTTCTCTGAGAAAGTGCTTTGTTAACTATATTTGAAATAAGATTGTACTTCTAGAAATCCAATGCTGTGTTGTTTTCTGAGTACAGAGTATAAACTTTACACCATTTATTGATGCTGACAGAAGCGAGCAACCAAGATGCCATGTTTAAGAACCAGGCTCCTTCCCTTCTCATTTATCTTTTGTAAAATCCTCTTATATTTGGAAAAAATCCATTCAAAATAAATAGATTTAAATGGTATTTTTTATTTTTCCTCTCTAAAAGTACTTACTTGTATTTTAGCTCAGAAGTCAAACCAAGGCTTACCTTTGGCCAAAAAAGAGGACAGGCACGAGTGAGCTATATGTGTAAATTGCATTAATTTGAATGTTAACATTTAAATTTATTTTTATTGAAGGCCACAATTCTTTCTTGCATAGTTCAACTGGGAGATGGGAAGATGCAATGAGATAAAATGACTACTTAAGATTCACCACAGATATAAAGTTCCTTATGGAAAGAAAAAACAAGTTATGGTATGCTATGCAAGGCATAACATTCAGGTGCATCCAGGGACTTAACTGATTTGGAAAGTAGAACATTGTACATTTTTTAGTTACTTCAAAGAATTATTTTATTATATATTTTTTTAACCGTAACGATCAACATGAGTTAGCATGTTAGACTGCATTAAATGCACACTTTTTAACAGCACCTTGCAATATTGTATAGTTAAAAATTTAGCCCAGATAGGTTCTATAGCTTGTATATAGATCAGATTAAAATTAAACCAATGTAAAAATTCTATCAATTGTTGCAGTATTGTTAGGTTTTGGGTGTGGAGTGTTTATGACTAATTGTAGTTGTAGTTTTTTAAACATAACATTTTTGAAAGACTGAACCATAGAAGAGTTAAAAATCTCTGTTAAGTCTCCAGGTTAAATTGCTGGTTGGGTTCATGATAGTGATCAGGTCTCCAGTTTTACTGATAAGTTACAGTGTCAGAAAAATACTAAATCATTTTAATGGGCACATAATGCAGTTGTGATATTATTTTTAGCACAACATGCTACATATTTATTCATTCTATGTTTACGGAGCAAGGCTTCCAGAATTCCTTTCGTCTTATATTCATCTTAAGATAGATAAGACATTTATTTATTTTACGTTGAATTTATCTTAGAGGCAGGAGAAGTGAGCTGGTGTACCAGTGTTGTGTCTTGTGCGCTCACATCTCTCTGTGCATTTGTGTAATTTGTATTGGGGAGCTGTATTGCTGTATGACTAAAACAGGAAAAAACACAAAATATAAAAGCTAAAGTGACCACTTTAAAGGTAAATTTGAAACCATGAACAAATCCATAATTGAAAATGAACAGAATGTTTCTTTGTTTTAAGACAGATGAGTTAAAAAATTCATCAATGCTTTTCAAAGGGAAATTTTTAAATTTCAAAAAGGTTCAAAGTTAGTAAGTACAAAAAGAAAATCAAAGCTAAGGACTAGCAAATAGAGGATACTAAAAAATAAGAATTAAAACCAAACCCATTAATATGAAAATGAGTACCCTAAAAACAAACAAAAAAAATTAAAAAAGAGACAAAAATTCAAAATATTCCTAAAACTATAAAACTTACAATGACAGAACATGGCTCCTGAGAGCTAATGTCACAGTAATGCAGCTGAAGCAGCAGCTTTCTTAAAGGGGATACTCAGGTAACTTCTGAATGAATACCAGTGAGCCATAAACTAAACATTTTAGGGAAAAGGATGGGGGAAAACCACAAATAATGTATTTCAAAAAACAGAACAACAAGGGAATGAATATGACTAAAAAACAGAAACAACATCTTGACGCATGCCAGTGTCCAGACCTTACATGAGGTTCAGGAACACAGGTAGCATCAAATGGGAATGGTGTGTCAGTTTAGCAAAATAAAGGCCATTTCTAACCCCAGTATTGATTTCAGGGCTTGACTGCAAATGGGCAAAAGAAAGAGAGTTTAGGGAAAAAGCTTACTGCTGGGAGGAACAGACCAGGATGTGCATCTTGCCTGAAGAAGGGGCCTCAGTTGCCTCGAAAGCTTGCATATTGTAATCTTTTTAGTTATCCAATAAAAGGTGTCATTTTGCTTGGCTTTTCTCTAAACAGAGAGAGAAAGAGACAAAGAAGGGGAGTGTATGGTGGTGCTGTGAAGGTGAGTCAATGTGTTAGCCACTCCAACTGAGGGAAAGAAGTTTAGGACCTGTATGTGGGTATGCCCAGAGTAACAGCCCTTTCCTGTGTTTCTGACAATACCTACTTGTCTGCTTTAGCCTCTTTGGCATTATTCTTGGCTTGTTGGAATGGCAGAAAAAACATCCTTTCCCCATCTTGTGTGTATATTGGAGTTATTAGGCTCATTTCTAGTTTAGTTAGGCACCGTTGAGAAAGGGCAGAAGTGTCAAGTTTATTAATCAGTCTCACCTATTACTAATCAAATGATAAATGAGTAATCCAAGTGTTATCCTAGTAATCTCACTAATAGCAGACATTTTCAGTCCAGGCAATGAAAACAGAAAAAATAGTAATGTTATTCTGCTCAGGAAGAAGAGAAAAAACACTGGATCTTTCATTCTACTAACTTGAAACTGACTCTCACCTTTCTAAAGCAAAACACATCTAACCAAATATTACATTAATATCAATGCTACAAGAGCCATCCACAAGCACTTTGAAGATCATTCAGTTTGACACTGAACTAACTGCATTGCTCCTTTGGAATACACACACACACACACTGGCAGCATTAAATTAATGAAAACTCAAGAGTTACATGCCTGTCCAGTCTTGCAGTTTTAAACATTTGTCTTTCACTTGATTGCTTACTGTATTTCAGACTGATAGAATACAAACACAAAAAGCAAACACTAAAAATGCGGTAGACAAAACAAATATAAAAGCAAAGTATTTTGTATTAAATATTTTCTTCATTGAAAACCTTTAACACCATGAAGAAGTCAGGCTGGGACCTGCTTTTTTAAGGTTGCTTACATGGTAACTATGGAAACCCAAACTTTGTATTCATTAGTCTATACCTATCAGTAGGAGGAAGAGGGGAGCTGAAGGTATGTGGGATTGCTTGTATCTGAGGCAAAAGTGAAAGAAAATATGCAGAATGTATCACATACCAAAATAATTCAGACCTGTCTAAACAACAGGAAAAGTATTTCATTTAAAAAAATTAAACTCAATTATTGTTAAAATGAAAAATTATTATTTCAATTTCTTTCCAATATAAGAACATTACTTAACTCATTATGTACTTATTATATGTCTAATTATTACTATTTTAAGAATTGATTTTGTTCATTGCATCAGATGTATTCTATTTATAATTATATGTAGAACAAAACTGTATTCAACACTTCTTGTGATGCCTTACTATAAAATTGAGCTTTCATAGTTAATTACACAGTAAAATCAACACATTTACTCTTTCCGCAAACCATAGAATGAATACTATCATAAACCTCTAGCCTTTCTTTCTACCACCAGTTGAAGATTTGTTACAATTCCACACTCTAACTGAGACTAGCAGTACAAGACTTTAAAGTATCACCCTTAAAGCACTTCCAGTAAACATCAAAAAGTAATTCTGATGTCACTTATCTTTTGCAGAATCCCTGCAGACGTAAACCAAGAACATTCCTTTAGCAGCACCAGTTGCTCCTGCAGTGTGCTAAACTGTTTTATTAAAGGGCTGGACAAACAGAGAGTTGATGGCTCTTTCTAATGAGCAACAGGTGACCGTGTATAGCACTTGCCGGAATCCAGCATCTACTTATTATAACACTTTCTAAAATTCATCTTAAAGTATTATGGGGTGTAATGCACTCTAGTGGCATCAGCCCATTGTTATTATTCCATTGCATGTAGCCCATGCTCTGACTGGGTCCCCATCAAATGATACAGAATCTTTCATTTCTTTTTTACCTGTAGCTATCTCAAGAATTCTTTCATATTTATGCAATTCTTCTGTTTCACAATGAGACCTAACAACACGTTGTTAACTAGGAGTATGTCAATCAACAGTTGTTTTTTGATATTTATAAATCTTTCATTTGCAATCAATGATTACATTTGTCAGAGCCCATTGTGTGTTTTATGAGTTCCGTTTAGTCCTGAATATGTATATACATTTATCTACTTTAGGCATTGAGCTATGTAATTACATATTATTATTATGAGAACACCTCTGCTACATTTAATACTGACTTGTTGATATTCCCTGTCTTGACACACTGGCATGCAGAGGACTCTTCATTCTGCCAGCTTGGGTTTCTTCCTGTCTTCAGCGAGATTTTAAGTTTTTCCTTGCTCCACACAAACCTCATACCATTTTTACCATTACCAGTCAGTGAACCTTGTAGTAAATGATGTCACATTTGTGAAGTTTTATCCAAATCTGATATTTAAGTGTACAGAGCTATATATAACTTCTTTTTTGAAGGAGGTAATCTTCTTTTAAGGAAACTTGCTGATATAAGTAAACTAACTTCTTATTAGAGAGAAACTAGGTGTGTTTATCTGACAGAAAGTCATATTACACCACTAATATATGCGAAAGGGCAGAGCAGACACTTTTTTCTTAGGAGACTGCACTTATTTGTATATTTTAAAATACTATAAAATAATCATATGCCACTATTTGGATGTAATCAGTGTAAATAACATTAAAAATCATATCATAAAACAGTAGCCAAATTATTTAAATAAACATTTACAAAATGTACAATGTACATTTTTTGTCATAAACAAGTATTTTTTCTTGAAAAATCAGAGGATTAAATGGCACATTTCAGATTTTGCAATAACAAGAAGTTATCAAATATTAACATGCATACATACATGAGTAGATGATATTCATTGCATAACAATATGTACCTAAAGTGCATGGTGATGATGATCAACTGACAATATTGCCAATGATAAAATAAAAACAAAACAAACTGTTAAACGCAATGTGAAAATACATCTCAGCTTTCCAAAATACTGGCAAAAGGTAGGATACCAATACTGAAGAACTGATACCTGAAGACAATTGATTACCCAGCTACTCTTATTAAACAATATATTGCTGAAACATTTGATTATGGAGCAATGATATCATTCTGGAAGAAATGAGATCAGTGCACTGTTTCCTGAAATTCTTTATGAAGTTAAAAATGGTACATGCACTTCGCCATTGGTCTGTTTTAACACTCTTCAAGTAGCCAGTTCTTAAAAGAACTTAATCAGTAGATAAAATCTATATTCCGTGTTGAAAAGAAGAGAACACAAAAACAAAGAGTTGGCGTATCACCCAGTGAACCATGTTTAATTGGCAGGGTTGAAAAGCCAAAAATAACAAAAGCAAAAAATAATTCCACTGTTTGTTTTACTCCAATTACTATAATGACTGAGGGTTTCTTTTGAGGCTTTCTCTTAAATCCGCACTGAGACAGGAAGGGGCGAGACTTCCTGTGGAAGCCAAAGTGACATCACCAATTTTCAGGTCACCTGTCTTCATTTCTGATGGCAAAAGATGAGGAAAGGTGTAAATGACAACACCAAGCTGTAACTTGCTGTTGAATTACAAGGAGTATAGAAGACATGAATATGCCCCCAGTTCTCATGTGTATAACACACTTGTATAAAAACAAAAAAAAAATTACATATATTCAGTACAGTAATCCCTCCTCCATCGCGGGGGTTGCGTTCCAGAGCCACCCGCGAAATAGGAAAATCCGCGAAGTAGAAACCATACGTTTATATGGTTATTTTTATATTGTCATGCTTGGGTCACAGATTTGCGCAGACACACAGGAGGTTGTAGAGAGACAGGAACGTTATTCAAACACTGCAAACAAACATTTGTCTCTTTTTCAAAAGTTTAAACTGTGCTCCATGACAAGACAGAGATGACAGTTCTGTCTCACAATTAAAAGAATGCAAACATATCTTCCTTTTCAAAGGAGTGCAAAGCAAGCAGTCAAAAAAAAAAATCAATAGGGCTTTTTGGCTTTTAAGTATGCGAAGCACCGCCGGTACAAAGCTGCTGAAGGCGGCAGCTCACACCCCCTCCGTCAGGAGCAGAGAGAGAGTTAGAGAGAGATAAAAAATCAATACGTGCCCTTTGAGCTTTTAAGTATGCGAAGCTCCGTGCAGCATGTCCTTCAGGAAGCAGCTGCACACACCCTCCTACGTCAGCGCAAGAGAGAGAGAGAGAGAGAGAGAGAGAAAGTAAGTTGGGTAGCTTCTCAGCCATCTGCCAATAGCGTCCCTTGTATGAAATCAACTGGGTAAACCAACTGAGGAAGCATGTACCAGAAATTAAAAGACCCATTGTCCGCAGAAACCCGCGAAGCAGCGAAAAATCCGCGATATATATTTAAATATGCTTACATATAAAATCCGCGATGGAGTGAAGCCGCGAAAGGCGAAGCGCGATATAGCGAGGGATCACTGTATATACATCAGAGGTTTTTAGAAATACAAACACTGATCAAATAAACTTAATGGATCAAGAAATTACAAAAATAACTCACTTTTCTTTGTAAACAAGGCATCAAAGGTAAAGGGTAACTCTAAAAAATAAACATTACCCCAATTTTTGTTGCTTCCTTGTAGAACACTATAGATAATTTTGAAAGCTGTTCCATCCCTCAAACATCACTTCACACACTCGTCGCATTAAAAACAAACAGCAATTAAAAAATATAAAAGGTGATGTCTTTGCAAGCATTTCACATCATTTAGAAACTAAAGACAAATACAGCAGTCTTTGCATTTAAACCAGACAATAACATTTAGTCAATTGTAATGAATAATTCTCTAATTTCACAATCAATGTTTTCATTCTGGTTTTATATTTTTTAGAATTTATTGTCTCTTTACTTTTAATTTTGTATTGCTGTTCTGGTGAATTTATATTGTTCAAAAGATCAATGATGGCTCCACCTGCTGATATCACAGAGGCGGGGTCACACAGTCAGTTTATGATGTAATGGGGGTGTGGCCATATGGCCTCAGCAGCCATTTTCCCTCACTATAAAAAGCAGGCCTGGAACAATAGGATTGTTAGCTCTTCAGATCTTTCTGGAACTGTTAAGCTTTCTTGTATTTCATTTTGTTTTGATTTAGTAGTATCATTGATTTTATCTGTTTTCAAGCATATTATTTGTCCTTTAGCATATATTGTTTTTTGCTTTTGTTTCTTTGTTTCCCTTTGTTGTTGTGGTGTTTATTTTTGTTTGCTCTTTAGAAGCTCATTTCTGCCAAGGAAATTTTAATATAGTGTTAAAAATTAAAAGAAGAACCTTAAATTAAAAAGCAAGAATCTTAACACATTAAGACATGGATGCCATTAGTTTGAATTTTTTAAAGGATTTATTGAACATTTTAAGTTTGTTTAACATGGGTGAATTTGCTGTACATGTTCATTTTTAATTTGAAGTTTAAAGTACATGGACCTACTGTGTGAGACCATCTTAAAGCATTGCACTGTACTTGTTGAGTTTCAGAGAATTAACATCATAGCCTAACTCCTGAGACTAGTCCAGAATATCTGCGTGTTTGAATAGTTAAGATTTAGGTTTCAAAAGGTGCTGCCAGAACAGGTTTATGTGACCTAAGCAGCATAAGCAGGTTCTTCAGGATTTCCTTTTTTAAAATATTTCTAGCATTTATATTTAAATTTGTGATGCAAAAATAACAGATTGCTTAGAAAAAAATCTTAACTAATAGTAATGTGTTTTTGTTTTCAGTCTATAAAAAGCCACATAAAAATTGTGTACTTGTCTGACAGAAATTAGAAAGTGATTTTGTAAAAGGAAAGAAATGGTTCTTACAAATAGGTTTTATGTATAAAAATACACAAAACTGTGCTTTCGTTGTTAGAAAACAGGAGCTCATACTTCATAGATCTAGATACTGTCCATACTGGAGCATTTAAAGACAAGAGTATAAAGATAATAATTTAAAAAATGCAAGACAGGATAATTTCAATAGTTCATTTTCCATGATGTAAATGAGTGAACTAGCTAATCTACTACCTGAACAAAAACAAGCTTTAGTTTTGCTTATTCTCAATCTCGGAGAAAACCAATCTCAGCAAGTTATTGTGGACAAAAATGGTAAGTATAAAGTGTGTATGAAGTAGACAGACAGAAAACAAAAGAGTTATTTCAAATAAAGTTATGCATGTGTACAGTTTAGTGAGATGCACATCCACAGAGTTGTGAAAGTTATTCTCTGAAAGTAGCTGACTGTATAAATGGTTTCACTTGATCATTACATTTACATTTACATTTACATTTACATCATTTAGCAGACGCTCTTATCCAGAGCGACTTACAACAGTGCTTAGTAGTCTACGACTGTTCTTCAGTCTTTAAGGCTAGGATTAAATCTACTGTCATTAAACAAGTTACCGCTGACCAAGTTGTATACAAAACCCTGCTAGAAGAAAATAGTAAGTTAGTACAAAATTTTTTTTTTTTTTTTTTTTTTGAAAAAAAAAAGGGTAGAAAAAAAGTATGGGGACTTTAGTCCAAGTGCTGTTGAAAGAAGTGTGTCTTCAGGCGACGTTTGAAGACAGTGAGGGTCTCCGCTGTTCGTACAGCAAGAGGAAGTTCGTTCCACCACTGAGGAGCCAACACTGCAAAGAGTCTTGATGCATGTCATCCTCTTCTTTTAAGTAAGGGTGGTTTGAGACGTGCAGTGCTTGATGTTCTGAGACAGCGAGAAGTGACACGCTGCTTGACCAGTGCTGATATGTAAGGTGGTGCAGCTCCAGTTTTGGCCTTTAAGGCAAGTGTTAGGGTTTTGAACCTGATGCGGGCAGCCACAGGGAGCCAGTGCAGGTTCCGCAGCAGAGGTGTAGTGTGCGAGAATTTGGGAATATCAAACGAGTCTTGCAGCTGCATTCTGGATCAGTTGAAGTGGTCGTGTTGCCTTTAGTGAAAGTCCAGACAGCAGAGAAGGTTAAGGTTAGGTTAAGTCAGATTATTTACCATGGCAGCATGGTATTCCAAGGGATACAATGTATTTTGTGTGTGTGTGTGTGCATTTTTTTTATGGATGGAAAATGTTTTATTTTATTTTTCCTTTAAAAATGGTGGTTTACAAGGCTTAATTAAATATGAAAAGTCTGATATGATTTGTCTTCTGATATGATGGAAAGCTAAAATTCCATTAAGGGTGTTTAATCTGTGGATATTCAGTGGAGGCTTCCCACAATATAAAATATAACAGGCTGAAATGTTTTGTGACGTGTGTGTGTTTGTGTCACATCACCTTATACAAACTAAAATAAAAATATGACGCAAAAATATGCCATTAATTCATGTGTTTTTTAAATAACAAAGATACAAAAAAGTAAAACACTATGCAGTGTTAAAGAATTCTAAAAAGCCTTCACACTAGCCTGACAAAAAAGTATCCTAAAGTTGTGTGTAATAACAAAATTAAGAGCAATGTAATATATATAATACACAGAAACAAGGGCAAAGAAGGTTTTTAGCTTTAAAAATCGGGCAATGATCAAGCCCACCATACTGTGAAGCCATACCTCTGGTGTGGTCACTATGTCATGGTCACCTTGAATTAAAAAAATACAAGGGAAAGTAGTGAAAAAAGTATGAAAAACAAAGAAAACAAGTTTAAAAAACGCAAAACCAGATTCAGAACAAAAGCAATCATACTAAACTATGTAACTATTGAGTGAACAACATTGTGTAATGTTACATGGTTCAAAGTAAAATTGAGTCTTTTCAGGTAAAAAGGAACTCAGAATAGAAATCTCTCCTAGATTAGTATACATTAATCCATCCATAATCATAATAAATGCACACATACCCATTCATCCATTTGTTTTATGTAGCTCACTTAATCCTGTTATGTGCTAAAGGAGGTGTGTTATATTCTAATTCTATTCTGGTTTACAAAGCCTTAAATAATCTCACTCCATCATATATTTCTAATCGTAACTTTAGATCTTCAAATGAGTGTTTACTTAGTATTCCAAGAGCTAAACTTAAAAGAAGTGGTGAGGCGGCCTTCTGCTGTTATGCACCTAAAATCTGGAATAGCTTGCCAATAGGAATTTGCCAGGCTAATACGGTGGAGCACTTTAAAACACTGCTGAAAACATTACTTTAACATGGCTTTTCTCATAGCTTCATCTTAGTTTAATCTTGATGCTCTGTATATTCAATTAATTATCATTATTATTCACGGTGGCTCCAAAATCCGTACTAATCCCTACTTTATCTTCTGTTCTTTTTTCCAGTTTTCTCTGGTGGTGATCTGTGCCACCACCACTTAATCAAAGCACCGTGATGTCCCTACATTGATGGATTAAAGGCTAGAAGTCTACATGACCGTCATCATCAAGTTCTTCCATGAGAACCCTGAATACCTTGAGGACTGATTGAGGTCATTTATGTTAGGTAGAATGCCTAGAGGGGGCTGGGCGGTCTTGTGGCCTGGATCCCCTGCAGATTTTATTTTTTTTCTCCAGCCGTCTGGAGTTTTTTTTTTTTTTTTGTCTTATCTGTCCTCCCTGGCTGGCGCCCGGTGCTGGCTGGGATTGGCTCCAGCATACCCCCATGACCCTGTAGTTAGGATATAGTGGGTTGGATAATGGATGGATGGATGGATGTCCTCCCTGGCCATCGGACCTTACTTTTATTCTATGTTAATTAGTGTTCCCTAATTTTAATTCTTATTTATTTTGTCTTTTTTCTTTCTTTATCGTGTAAAGCATTGAGCTACATTGTTTTTATGAAAATGTATAAATAAATGCTGTTGTTGTAATGCCGCTGGGTGGAAAGCAATAACAAATCCTGGACAGTAAAATTTCTATATATTTTTTTTTACTTTTGGGCTAAAACACAAAGGATAGGAAAAATACAATAAAATAAACAATATTTAAAACACCTGTCTGACACAACCACACTTTAGAAAACAAAGTAACAACATTGATTTTTAAATGAAAGGGCAGCTAGTAGTATTGCCTGTTTCTAAAATGCATGGACATCTCATCTACTTAATCACTTCTCAGAAATGCCAATTGATCTACACACTTGGTCATAAATGACTACTGCATTACAGCCTTGGATTCCTTCCACTGAATTCTGGCTTCCATGGTAATCTTTTGAGACCCTGCTCAGAACCACTTTAATATTAAAGACCAGCATCATGATTAGCTATTGCTCCAAACTATAGCACCACTTGGATAATCCAGGCTGCATTTCACTCCATATCTTTGTCTATTAGGCCTTAAATGACCAGATTTTCAGACTGCCTGCTCTTTAATAAATGCTAGAGGGTTGTACCTCACTATGAACCAGAGCCAACATTCCATAGTTGGAGGATGAGTAAAGTGTTCTTTTAAATACGGAGAAGCTCTACACCAATTAGCAGACACTGGTGGTGCTCAAATATTCACTATTCTACATAAATATAAAATATGAGCACTCTTTTCTCAACATCCAGGCGCTGTGTTCCCTTTCTCTCTGCATCTTGGGGGTCTTGAATTGGTTTTAAAATGTACTTAAGGTATACAGTATGAGCTATTAATGTTTAGACACACTGGAAGGTACTTATGCATGTTTTGACTTACTGTATTTTAATGTATGAGCTGCATTTAGAAATACCTCTTTGCTCTAAACAGCAGATGGCTTTGAGTGTCCTAGAGTACAAGTAGAGGAAAGGGAGAAGAGGTAATGTACAAGATATAGATACGGGAAAAGGGAGTGGCATAGACTACATCATAAAAGTGTTTGTTTGTGTTAATAAACCAAAGACTCTCAAATTAATAAGCAAAAAGAAAAAAAAATGTTTTATTGATTTAAGTTGTCAAGTATAAACATCAGTGGACAGTCAGGCATGTTAAGTCAAAATACAGGAATGATGTAGGGGCCAAACTTAGTTGAAAATGCTAGTGATAAATACAGTGGCAAGTATTCAGTCCCCTTGAAAATCATCATGATATTCTGTATGACAGAAGATTTGTACACTTATTTATCCATTCAGTATTTTTAATGTGAATTCTTATGTTGGAACAATACATTTCCAAAGTCAAAGAAAACCATTTTATGTAGATATTTCTCTCAATTATATAAAAAAATCCTTCAACGCAACGAGACTTTTTGGAAGAGAGATTTTATTAAAGTCCTGCGAGACAAAACGTTTGCCTTGAGATATTTTCAAGTCACGCCCGCCTCTCAAACATTTTCAAACAAGATCATGGTCCTCTAGCACCAAGAAACGAATTAACGGCAAAAATGAAGATCGGTTACACAGCAAATTGGTTAAATGCATATCAATAGACTATACTGAAACAGTTGGTGGTGATCGTGCAGAAGATGAAAACAACAACTTACAATATCCCAAAGAATATCTAAAACCTTTAACAATGCCCAGTCTTCCAACGCACGAATTATTGGATAAAGAAGAATGTATCCAAGAAAGGTAATGTAGTACATCTTCTGCGGATAACATTAGACAACAAAGGAGATCTTGATATACCATTCATGTTAAAACGTTAACAGTTTCCCGTTGGAATAGCTTTTGCAAAGACAAGTAACAAATCTCGGAGCCAAACATTCGAAAAAGTCATTTTATTAAATAGAGAGAAAGAAACAAAATTCAATCACAGGCATACATTGCATTGATGCATACGAGGGGGGACCCAAAAATAACCGGAATTTTGTTGTTGTTAGGTTGGTACTTGTAGTACGTGGTTGGGCCGCTAGGGCGATCTAGTTACACTCCTCACAAGTTAGTCTGCCAAGTGCCATCAGTCTGGAAGGTTGTGCTTGTGTTCAGTGAATTTTTTTGTAAAAGTAGTTTTGTGCAAGCGTCGTTTTTTTACGATGGCCGATTATCGTGAGCAACACGCAGTAGTGAAATTTTGTTTTCTTCTTGAAAAAAGTGTTGCAGAAACTATTGTTATTGAAATGGTATGACAACCCTGAACCACCCACCCTACTCACCGGATTTAGCTCCGTGTGATTTGTTTTTGTCCCCTCAGATGAAAAAAGACTTGAAAGAAGGTGTTTTGCTGACGTCGAAGAGGTAAAACAAGAAACGACCAGAGCATTAATGGACATTACTTCAGACAAATTTAAAAAATGTTTCGAACAATGGAACAAACGGTTAGATAAGTGTATTTCCACCAATGGAGAGTACTTTGAAGGAGACTCATTGTAGTTTGTACAGAAAATTAAATTAAACACGTTTTAAAAATATTTTCCGGGTATTTTTGGGTCCCCCCTCGTATGTAACAATTCCCATGAAAATAAAATTCTGTTTAAATTGTACATCCGCATTTGCATACGCGAGCGGCAGAACTGCAAAGAGGCTAGTGTATAGCGCAGGCCCATGGGTTGGCGAGCAAAGAGAGCAGGGGGAAAAGCCTCCTAGTAAGTAAAGAAAAAAAACTCAAAAGTTAGTGTTTGCATAAATATTTAATCCTCTGTGCTTTGGAAGCTCCAGGTTTACACAAATGACAGATTAATCACAACACAAAGGTAACAGTCATTTTACCATAATTAAACATAATTAGGTAGTATTTGTGAGTCCCCATTTTGCTCAGTTTGCCCAGTCAAGTGTGCTGGGAGCAGTGCCTGCACTGGGTCTTTCTGAACCACAGAACGCACTCCCACCTCAGAAACTTGTCTATGGTACTTTCCCACCTGGAATTCAGGAAGTCCATCATCCTGCCGACTACACCAGTGTCACATAATTGACAAAGAAGCCACAGAAAGGTTTGGGGCAGCCACCCATATATTTCCTGGCTGAAAAATAGGAATAATTATTGTACTGATGTGTACAGATCAGAGTCCAGCACAGAACTGATTTGATAGCACAAAATTTGGGGCTTTAAAGGCAAGCAGAGGAAATGATGTCATCAATAGGGCCAGTACAGGAAGTAGTGTCATCAATGGCCCCAGAACCAGAGGTGACGTCATCAGGGCCAGACAGAATTTCTCATAACTGGTCTGCAGGGAAGTGAGACAAAGAGTCAGTGTACTCTGCCACCCCCTGGTCTGGTGTGGAATTACTCTCCTTCAGGCCCTTCAGCTGCCTCCCATGCGCATTTGTGTGACAGGTGAAACAATTGTTTAACATCTGTACCTGTAAAACAACTGGGCTCTATACAGAAAGACACATATTAGTTTTTTAAAGTTATTTGAATAGAGACAGAAGCTGGCTAATAAACAATTCAATTATTAAGATTATGTCATTATTCCTACTATAGTAACCTCAAAAATAAGTGTAGGCCTTAAATCAAACACCAAAGCCATTAAACAGGCCTCACCCTAATCAACCTATCCCCAAACTGAAATGGCAAACTTCACACATGCCCAAGCCCTAAAATGGGGCTGAGCCTTTTTGAACATGCAAGTCTCAAATATCTCCCATTACAAAGGAGAAGGGAAAACCATTAAAAAGAGGTGCGGTTCAAAAGACACACACAAAATGATTCCTTGCATTAAAATAATCTATGAAAACATTCAGGCTGATCAATGAGAAGCAAGGCAGGTTAAAAAGAAGGAAAAATAGGTTTTGTTAAAGTGGGTTTGGCTTGGGGTTAGAGATTGGTTTAAATATTGCTGGGATTAGTACCTCAGCTGCACAAGTAGGTGGCCCCACATACAGGAGCCAGGGCAAAGAACAAGGAAATCTTTATAATCTTAACATAGCTTTGAAAAACAATACATAAATAACACTATAGTAAACAAATATCATTCAATCAGGAAAACACAGAATTTTTAATAAAAATATAGAAACAATACTGGAAAAATATCAAAAAAGTTAAACAAATAGAAAAAAGTACTTTGACTGAGCTTGGTCTTTAGACCAAGAGTCTAAATAGACATACCATTTAAGAGAGTGTTCTGTATCTGCTTCTTTATTTTTTTTAAGCAAATTCACAGACTTTAAATTATCACATTACCTGTAGATACAAGACTGGCAGACCCAACCACTGATGATGATGATGGTGAAACCGCTGCAATAAACCACTTGGATCGCTGTATTAATAAACTAAAAACTGGTGGTGGGATTTTGATGATGAGCCTTAACCTTTATTCAAGAATGGCCGATAAAATTTATTGGTAACACAATCTGATACCTCTGAACTACAAGACTAATATTAATATCACTACAAAGATTTTTAAACTTTAAATCAATTATTTAAATTTGCCAGTTGTACTTTGCCTCCTAGGTATAATTTCTCATGCCCAATTTCTTGTGGTCAGGTCATGACATCATTTGCACTCTGATAATTCTGGCCTTCCAAGTGATTCTGAAGAGGAAGGTCAGCTACAAACTCCAAAAATATCCAGGATCTTTTAATATTTTAAACTGAATTTTAATAATTCAGTCTTTTTGCTTTCTTCCATTAAAGTACCTCTGTTACAAGACAGATAGATACTTTATTAATCCCAAGGGGAAATTCACATACTCCAGCAGCAGCAGCATACTAATAAAAAACAATATTAAATTAAAGAGTGATAACAATGCAGGTATACAGACAGACAATAACTTTGAATAATGTTAACGTTTACCCCCCAGGTGGACCTGAAGAGTCGCATAATGTGGGGGAGGAACAATCTCAGTCTGTCAGTGGAGCAGGAAAGTGACAGCAGTCTGTTGCTGAAGCTGCTCCTCTGTCTGGAGATGATACTGTTCAGTGGATGCAGTGGATTCTCCATTATTGACAGGAGCCTGCTCAGTGCCCGTCGCTCTGCCACGGATGTCAAACTGTCCAGCTCCATGCCTACAATACAGCCTGCCTTCCTCACCAGTTTTTCCAGTCGTGAGCCGTCCTTCTTCTTTATGCTGCCTCCTTAGCACACCACCGAGTAGAAAAGGGCACTCGCCACAACCGTCTGATAGAACATCTGCAGCATCTTATTGCAGATGTTGAAGGACACCAGTCTTCTAAGGAAGTATAGTTGGTTCTGTCCTTTCTTGCACAGAGCATCAGTATTGGTAGTCCAGTCCAATTTATCATCCAGCTGCACTCCCAGTTATGTATAGGTCTGTACCCTCTGCACACAGTCACCTCTGATGATCACGGGGTCCTTGAGGGGCCTGGGCCTCCTAAAATCCACCACCAGCTCCTTGGTTTTGCTGGTGTTCAGGTGTTGGTAGTTTGAGTCGCACCATTTAACAAAGTCCTTGATTAGGTTCCTATACTCCTCCTCCTGCCCACTCCTGATGCAGCCCACGATAACAGTGTCGTCAGCGAACTTTTGCATGTGGCAGGACTCAGAGTTGTATTGGAAGTCCGATGTATATAGGCTATACAAACACATCTAGATGCCCTTTGAGGCTATATTTCAAAACATATTTAGCAGTAAAATTTTAAATATATTTATATAAACTATTTTTGCCTTGTTAAACCAAGCCAGTGAAGTAAATTCTTTTCCGATACTCTCCTGTAAGTCTAAGACGGCA
Source organism: Erpetoichthys calabaricus (assembly GCF_900747795.2). Classification (NCBI taxonomy): domain Eukaryota; kingdom Metazoa; phylum Chordata; class Cladistia; order Polypteriformes; family Polypteridae; genus Erpetoichthys; species Erpetoichthys calabaricus. Next base: position 171,303,910 of record NC_041396.2, on the reverse strand, counting down.
GTAAGTTAAGTTTAGATGCAATGCACATTCAAAATAAAGTAATATTTAACAATGTAATGTGGCATTTAAATAAGTGATTGTAAATCAATGCGCTGATCTGAAAAAGGCAGAAATATTGTATTTATACCTGTTTGAATTAAGGGAGTTTTAAAAAGGAGATTTAGAAAACTAATGAGTTCTATTTTTATTGCAGGTATTTGATAGACAAAGCTGGTGGCCATTTTCAAAGTCTTAGTTTACAGTCTATTTCAGCCTTACTCGATTCCCATCTGACAAGCTTGTCTTTTTTTATTCTGTTTTATTCAAATGATTCCATTCCATTTTTACCTGGTTATGCTATATAGTGTATAAGGGTTCACTGTGGAGAAAAACATCAAAGTAACAGACTGACTGATTTTCAAAAATGGTTACCAGCAGATTCCAGATGTGAATAGCAGAGAACATTTTACATCTGTTAGCATTACTGTACATGAAACATTGTCAAATGAATCATAAAAGATACACTTCTTATTATTAGACAAGACACCAAAAGAAAATATTAATATAAAACAGTTTCTTTTCTTGATGCCTCTGTCAGACTCTGTTGTGTTTATAGTTTGTGGCAGGAGTATGGAAAACATCATTCTAAGACTAATATAATGCAGGATAAAAATTGTGTCTGTAGATGTAATGCTGTATATATTATAATAGCAGACACAGGTTGGTCAGATATTGCAAGGGAATGGTAGCATGGGTTGTGTGAGGAAACAACAGATCCCATGTCTTTGGTCAGTGGCACTGGAATATTTCTTCCATGAGCCTAAAAATTGTGATGGTCTGGCTGTTTAGGGGAATTCCTCCTGTCTGTTTCCCTGTAGGGGACTTAAAACTACTTCTTAGGGAGGACAAACCAGCCTTTCATATAGTGAATTGGTGCTTAAGAAGACAGGAGTAGCAGGGCTTGCCTGTGAAAGCTTTGGGAGTATAGCTTCACTAAGTCTAGAGGACATTCTTGTCTACAGTAGGCTAAATAGGGCTTAAATTGGACTGGGACCCTGTACTAATATCAAGTTGAGTCTTGAAGTTGAAAGACGAGTAGAGGGAATTGCTCACCTGGCAAGAGCAAAAGAGACTAGGGGGTTAAAAAGGGAGAGAATCAAAGAAATGAACTGGAAATAAAAAATAAAGTAAAGCAATGGGTGGTTACTTGAACATGGACTAGTGACAAAGACATCCACTGGACAGGTAAGTCTCCAGTGGGTCTAGTGTCAGAAAGGAGCGTTTCATCTTCATTTTTATTTTCTTTGTACTTTGATTACTCTCTCCTTTCTAGTTCAATCTTCCACTTTTTATTTGTTAAAATAAGGTGTTTATTTTGATATTTTGGCTTCCATGCCATTCTTCTGATTTGAGAAGACTCTTCGTATCTACCATAACCTTTTCTTTTTTCTCCACAAAATTAGAAGCAAAGCAAAGTGTCTTGTAACCAACTGAGGGCACTGTTACCAAGACAATAAAACACCAGAGGGGTATTTTTCGTACGTGAATTACTCGTTTAGCCGGATGTAATTGTTGACGATTTGGCCTGATCCTGGATCTGTCGGTTTTTCGAAACTCTTGCTAGAAGTGTTGTCATAGCAACACATCCTAATCCTCAAACCTGCTCGGAGCAGGTTTGTTCTATATAAACAAGGATTAGCTCACACACTTAATCAGTGTCCATACGTGGAATTCATTCAGTCATGACTTCACCGTTCATGAATGAGCGACCAATTGATATCGGTACGCAAATTATAAGAAGAGAATTTCATATAGAGAGGGTTTTGCGCGATCGACAAGATCCTTTATTGCTCCAGGAGGAAATTCTTTTCGAAAGCTACCGCTTTAGCCGAGAGGGAATATTGTATCTCAAAAATGTATTACCACCTTATATTTGAAGTCAAACTCGGCGAAGTCGGGCTCTCATAACCACACAGACAGTATGCATTCCTTTGAGGTTTTTTGCAAGCGGCACTTTTTTTATATACTGTCAGCGATGCGGAAAATCTATCTAAAAGTGCAGTTTGCCAGGCAATTTGTAAAGTCTGTTTGGCTCTGAAATATTTCCTTTGGGTTTTCATAGTGTTTCCTGGACACCTGCGAGTGCTGATAATAAAAGAGGCGTTTCATGCCATTGCAGGTAAGTAATACACAGGCTAAAACACCCACAGTACCATAAAGAATCTCACAATCAGCCTAACATTCTCATTACCCAGGATTTCCAAATGTGATTGGGGCACATGGGACTGATCACAGTGGAGTTTGATCAAACATTATTTGGAAACTGTACCTCTCCTCCTGATGAATAATCAGACACAGTGTCTTCATCAAATATTTGACCTTCGTCAATATCTCATTGGTCAGACACAGGTTCTAGGGATATGACATTCCCTGCAACTGACCCAAAAAAAAAGAGGGCTATATGGAACATACCTATGGCACACATTGAGGACAAATATACGCAATGACCATCCTTTACCTGAAATGAAGTGACCACTGCATCCTGCCACTGGTTCTGAGGAGGAGCTTCCCCCTGGAATGCACTCAGAAACAGGGCGATGGGCATTTTGCTGGAGAGCCAACTCTTCTGCAGGGGTTAGGTCTGGACCGCGTGGACCTCCACCTGTTTTTTGCTTGTCTGCCTTCTTATTAGCTTTAAAATTATTGTTCTTTACATTATATATGATTCTTTATGTCAACAATTCTTTAAATAGTTATATACCAATATTTACCAGTTTGAAGTATATTCTTGTACTTCACTTTAACCTGTTCCCGTGTTCTCTTTGTGCTCACTTTTGATCTGGAATTATGACATATTAAATAATAATTAATCTGACACATAGGAAATGAAACGCTGCTTTCAGTAAGTACAGTGCACACGCATTTAATTTGTTGGCCACTTTTTGCCAGCTGTCTTTTCTGGTTTGGGCTGCTTTTGCAGTGTTACCCCTTGTGCATATTAAATCTTGAATATTCTTCATGTCCTTCGAATAGAAGTTCCTGCTCCGCTTGTGTGAAAAAAAATGCGCCCGTTCTTTCATCATTTTGTTACAGCCTATCAAAGACTTGCCGATCATGTTTTCTAGACTCAATATATATGGGCTTTTCACTCACCGCGGGCGCGCGCATTCATCTCGGATGATTAGATCCAGCTCGACTAATCTACTACACGGCTAAGTTTGAAAAACCGACTTATCCCAGATGAGTTTCACTGGCATTAACTCATCCATGATGAGGCATCTGATCTTGGATGATTTAAGCGACTTTCGGAAAATACCCCCCAGGAATCTGTTTGTACTGCTAAGACTTAAGGTAGCAAAGTGGACTTTGAAGCTCAGGTTCTCTTCTAATTGGAAAGAAACTAGTGATCCCAGATTCTACCCCCTGTCCAACTGAATGACAGCAGTTACATTATATCGTATTAGACTAAAAAACAAAAATTAGGTAACAAATATTACTGTTTTAAAGGAAAGGGTACATCTACTGTATTACAACATCACAGGGAGACAAAGACTATCCTGAAACCATCAAGAACAAGGCAGGCAGAGTTTTTTTTTTTTTTTCTTCTGCCTAGTTTGTTTCTAGCACACTAACATATCCTGTGATGATGCTCTTTTTGGAGTGCATGATGCAAGTTATTAATAGTAGCGTAAGCTTCCTTCTTTTTGATATGATAGTTCTGAACTTCTTTTCTGCCTTGCATTATGCATTCTTGCCTACTGTTCACCTATATTTACTCTACTTCAAGATGTTAACTTTTATTCCCTGCTGACTCCTTTACTGATTTACAACAATTGAGCTGCTGTGACATCAAACAAAGTCATTTACTGGCAAATTTTAATCTTTACAATTACGCATCTCTTCTTGAAAGACATCCAAATTCACTCTTCTCAATGTATAATTTTTTGAACACTAGTGGGTGCTCTTGAGCTGTCCCAATAAAGGGTACAAAACAATATAAAGAAAACTGTGTAATCATGTATGTCCTAGAATGTCCCTTCTTTCTGGTAGAGTGGCTTATCCACCTTAATGTTCTTTATTTTATTCTCTTCCAACTTTTTCATCCTGTGTTCTCCTCTTGAGGCCTTGGTTCCTTCTGACAATCAAGATCTTGCCCACAACAATTCTCATTACTCTATACTCTGGACTATCTGGAAAGAACTTTTAAAATCACAATCAGGATCTATGTCTGGGAACAACAGTCTATTACAGTCTTGGCCTCTGAAATGTCTGAGATGTTCCTCCTTCTCTCATAATAGGCCCAGAATTCCTTGCAATTCTGAGTCACAGCTGCTATTTACAGGACATACAGGTAGACAAAACAGGTATGTACACACAGAAGCAATGTATAATATGATAACAGGCTTCTCTGTTGTCACCTATCAGACTGGGGACTTTTAATTCTTCCTCTATTTACCATATATACTCCAAATTCCAGAAGTATGACGTTTCTGCAGTGACTAACCAAGCCAGCATACTCATAATTGAAAGAAGGTCAGTCAAACTTTTAGTATTGGGTTGCTGATCTAACTGTTATCACCAAAAGGAAGTACATAATTAATCAATATGTAGTACTGGTAAAATCTAAGCACAGCTGGCATTTGGTAAAAACAAAATCATGCTTGTTGTGTTTTCTAAAGGTTGAGCAATCCAAAACATTTCAATGTTCTTGTAAGTCAACAGCTGCCTCAGATGTATTCAACTGGTGCATTGCTGCCATCTATTGGAAACAGAAATGCTCTATAATGACAGCTCTTGTCCAACTCCACTTTCTCATTTGAAATGTTTAAATAATTACAATAATTTTAAGAAATTCCACTACCTAAAATAATTCAAATTATGTTTATTAAACTTAAAGAATATACAGTATACCTGTATATAAATGCAATATGGCAAATTGACATGCAACATAAAAACAAAACAAACTCTGAAGCATTAACATGCAATATGTGAAAAGAAATAAACAGTACATTGTCGACTCTGGAGGACACCCTAGAATTGTTCTTGAAACAAATGTGGACCAAGGAGGTCAAAAGGACAAATAGAAAGAGGTTTTATTAGCAAAACAAAGTAATTTCACAGAAAAAAAGTACATACAAATTGGGATGGGAAAGAAAAATAAGTGTCCTAATGACATACTGTGCAAAGATAAAATGCTGCTTAGCTGCTTAGTCTTCTTGAACCTGTGACTTTGCCAGGTTGGAGGCACCCTTAAAGAGAAAGCAGCAAGCAGGCTAGAAAGGCCAGCAGAGACGCTTGAAATGGAAAAAAAAGAAAGACACGGGAAAAATACGGGTGCTAAACATTCACTAAAGGAAACAGCTGTGTTGCATTTTATTGGCCAAAGAAAGTGATCTATGATTGGCAAGCACCTACATCTAGCGCCCCCTTCCCCCAACCCCCCCGACGGGCTGGAGGTCAATATGAGAGACTGTGACACTCCTTGAATAACCACTGTAAAATACTCAAAATATGCTAAAGTATCGAAACTGGAATTTTTCCAGTTTAATAAGCTTGAGTAAATGCTCACTAAACCAAACAAACTGAATGAACAAAGCTGTAATTCGGAGGGCTGCTACAATTAATTCTGCCGCACCATCACACCTGAGCCATGTTTCACTTAGCCCCAGCTCTGTACCCCTTTCTGCAACCAGGGTATTCTAGATAGATAGGAAGAGGAAGTGCCTCTTGCCTTCCTGCTTAACACCTATGGGAATTTTATAGAAAACATTTAAGCATCTCTTTTTTTAGAACTACTCCTGGAAGCACTGAAATACCTGAATCATTTCTCATCCCAGTAGAGAAAACCCACCTGTCTTGGAAACTGTTCCCAAACATCTTTTTAATATACAGCGGATAACGCCAGACGGGGAATCCTAACAGATTTTAAACTGACATGAATAAGACCACAGACCTGATTGTAACCAAGGAAAACACAAAGATGCAGTGCTGCTTAAATGCTGGCCTGACTGGTTGGAGCACTCGAAGAAAGTTGCTTTTTGCGCCTGGGACTTTGCCAGATTTGAGGCATTCTTAGGAAGAAAGCAGCAAGCAACCTAGAAAGCAAGCAGATTTGCTTGAAATGAAAAAAAGGAAAGACACAAGAAAGTAATGGGTGTTAAACTTTCACTAAAGGCAACGTCTTATTTGGATTGGCCAATGAAACTGATTTGTGATTGGCTAGCACCGGCATCTAGCCCCAGCCCCTACTTCTGCAGGCTGCACTTCACCAGGTACTGTAGATAGAAAGGCCATAAGGCATGAGGTTCTTCCTCTTCCTGATGTCTACCAGGACTTCATAGAAAACATTTAAACATGCGTTTTACCTTTCAAACTGCCTACCTACCACTTCCTTAGTTATTGGACTGGTGAAACATCTTTTGTTAGAACTACTCATGAAACGCCGCAATACCAGGATCATGCCTTCAACCAGTGAAGCAAACCTAATGTGTCTTAGCCACTGTTCCCAAACATTTGTTTAATATACAGGGGGCAACTCAAGACAGGGTAGTCGTATTAAATGATAAACTGACAGGAATACAATGAGTAGAAATGATCATAACCAAGAAAATGCCGATATACAATGCTGCTTAGCTGTGGCTGGCCTGACAGGAGCACTCGGAGAAAGTTGACTTTGCACGCTTGGAGTTTCGCCAGATTGGAGGCACCCTTAGGGAGATAGCATCAAGCAAGCTAAAAATCCAGCAGAGGTGCTTGAAATGAGAAATAGGAAGACACAAGAATGAAATTGGTGTTAAACATTCCCTAAAGGCAACATCTCATTTTCATTGGCCAATGAAAGTGACCTGATTGGCTAGCACCGACATTTAGCCACAGCCCCACCCCCTTCTGCAGGCTGTACAGCAGCTAGGCCAATCTAGATAGATAGGCAGAAAGGCATGAGGCACTTACACGTCCTGACACCCACCAGGGCTTTGTAGAAAACATTTAAACATGTATATTACCCATCTAACTTCCCAGTTACTCTTCCTTTGTTATAGAACTGTTGGGGCATCTTTTTTTAAGTACTCCTGAGAATTCTGCAATACTGGGATCATGCCTAAGCCCAGAGAAGAAAACCCCACCTGTCTTGGCCACTGTTTCCAAACATCTCTTTAATATTGTAAGAAGGATGCTATATAGCGACCGACCCAACACAGATTGGACACGGGAGGCACGTGTAAAATAAACTATTTATTTTCTCCCCCTGTAGGTGCACGTCTTCCCCGTGTCCCACAAGCAATACACAGTCCCAAGCACAGTACTTAAACAAAACACCACAAGTCCACAGCTTTTTCTTCCACCACCACTCCTCCCTGGCAACCTTGTCCACCTCCACCCGACTCTGGCTCCTGGAGTGGTGGCTGCTGGCCCCTTTTATAGTCCACCCGGAAGTGCTCCAGGAGCTTAATTGCTGTGTTCCGGCTACACTTCCGGGTGTGGTGAATACGTTGCCCATAGGGGCTCAGGAGTCCCAAACACAGCACTCCCTGGCGGTGCCTGCAGGACCCAACAGGGCTGCACCCAACTCCAATTCCCATGGAGCCCTGTGGGAAACCAAGGCACTGCTCCAACCCAGGAGGGCGGTATGGCACTGTCCAGGGCTGCTCCCCCTGAATATAGTGTGCAGGGGCATCCCAGCTGGGCATGCACCCTGACCGCCTGCCACATTGCCCCTCTCTCAGTCACTCGCAGGCCCCATCGGGGGTCGCTCCGGATTGGGGTGGAGGTTTGCCATTCCCGTCTTGATGCTTTCATCAGCGGGGAACCGACATACACCCTCCACCCCCTTACCTGCTGCAGGGAGGAACTCCTGCTCCTCTAGCAGGAACACTGTGTCGGGAAGCTCGTCCGGGCTCTCCTCCTCCAGCTGATGGACCGTGCTGAAGGGAAGACACAGGTCAGCCTCGCTGTCTCCCGAGCTCGCTTCACCGTCACTCCACGGACACATGTCCTCAGGCCACCAATGAGTGCTTCGCCCCTCTGTGTCTAGGAGGTAGGCAGACACAAATGTGGCAAAACATTCCCGCGGCCCTTCACTCCTGGGCCCATCACCTACCTCCTGCTGCAACCCGTGGTGCTGGTTAGCGTGGCAGCATCTGGCTGCCGACTTCTGAGTCTGTCCGGCTTTTTTCTTTCCCATCTAGCATGGCATCCTTAAGAGTTCATTAGTGGGTGTCCCATGGCTCCCTGCCACGTGTACACTGTCTCAGGGTTGCACATGCCTCGCGCTGCTGTGCCGGGTCCTTACACAAATTTTTAAACGGGTCCTGGCCAAAAGATGAACCGGAATCCTGCCGACTATGCCAGTGTAAGAAGGCGCAATATTGCACCCGACTCACACTGAGGCACGTGTAAAAACACAAAGACTTTATTTTTCTTCAGCTGGAGGGCATGTCTTCCCTGTAATCCCTCCAGCCACAACACAGTCCAAACAAGCACAAGTATCACAACACCAAACACTCTTCTGGAACCACCACTCCTCCCATCTAGCTTCGTCCTCCACCTCCCGACTCTGGCTCCTGAGTGGTGGTTGCTGGCCCTTTTTATAGCCCACCCGGAAGTGCTCCAGGTGCTTGATCACCTGCTTCTGATTGCACTTCCGGGCGGGGCTGTAGAGTCGTCCAGGCCACCTCAGGGAACCATGCAGCACCCCCTGGCGGCCACCCCAGATCCCAACAGGACTGTGGAGAACTCCATCTCCCATGGAGCCCTGTGGGAAACTGAGGCACCATCGTCAGCCAGGGAGGCTGCCACCAAGTACTGAGAAGCCCATGGTTGCTCCCCCGGAACATATGTAGAAGGGACGTCCTGGCCGGGCATGGGACCCGGCCACCAGCCACAATATATAGTGGACAACTCCATACAGGGTGGCCTATCAGATATTAAACTGACAAGAATTTGACTGCAGACACGATTGTAAACAAGAAAAGGCAGAGATGCAATGCTGCTTAGCTGCAGCCGGCTTGGTGGGGGCACTCGAAGAAAGTTACTTATCGCCCCTGGAACTTTGGGAGGATGGAGGCACTCTTAGGGAGAGCAGCAATCAAGTTAGAAAGCCAGAAGAGGTGCTTGAAAGGAGAGGAAAAAAAGGAAAGACACAAGAAAGAAATGGTTGTTCACAAAAGGCATCACCTCATTTGCATTGGCCTCTGAACAGTGATTGGGCAGCATTAATATCGACAACAACATTTATTTATATAGCACATTTTCATACAACAATATAGCTCAAAGTGCTTTACTAGATGAGTGTTACATGAAAAGAAAAACAATCAGGATTATGGAATAATATTATAGAATTAAATAACAATAAAAAAAGGTAAGGTCAGATTGCCAGGAGGGTAGAAAAACAAACAAAAAAAAAAAACAGGCTGGAGAAAAAAAAAAATCTGCAGGGGTTGCAAGGCCAAAAGACCGCCAGCCACCTTTGAACATTCTACCTAACTTAAATGTTCCTAAATCACACTTCTTAGTTTTCAGGCTTCACATGATTGGAATTTGATAAAGTTGGCCTCATGGACAGCTGAGACACCCACCTTCATTCCATCATCTCATGGGGCTGCATGGTGCTTTTATTGGGTGATTAGGTGGAAGTGGCACAGATTGCCAAAACAGAAGAATCGCAAAAAACAGGTAAGAGAATAGTTTGGATTAGTACAGATTGGGGATCCCTGAAGAATAATTCTGTGCCCATACAGTCTATTAGGAATACAACTGAAATGTAGTTAAAAAAAGCCATATTAAAATGTTTTTTAGAAGTTTTTTAAAACATTCCACAGTATTTGGCAAATTTCTATAGGCAAGGTATTCTAGATTTTAGATGCATAACAGCAAAGGGCCACCTCACCACTTCTTTTAACCTTAGCTCTTGGAATTATAAGCAGACCTCCATTCAAAGATATAGGGTTGCTGCTTGGAACATAGGGGGATAGATATTCCAAAATATAGGATGGAACAAGATTATTTAAGTCTTTGTAAACCAATAGTAGTATTCTGAAGTCAGTTCTGAATGACACAGGTAACCAATGTAACAATGGCAAAACTGGTGAGATGTGCTCAAATTTTCTTTTTCTAGTTAAGATTCTGCCTGCTGCATTCTGCACTAACTGATGTTTTTCTTAGGTAGTTCTTTTAGTAGTGCATTACAGTAATCTAGTCGACTAAAAACAAAACTGTAAATTAATTTTTCAACATCTTGTAAAGTTATAAGATGTCTAACTTTTGCTAAATTCCTTAAGAAAAAAAGTGCAGTCCTAGTAATCTGGTTAATATGTGATTTAAAGTTTAGGTCAGAGTCACTGATTACCCCTAAATTCTTGACTTGACTTTTAAACCTAAAGGATCAAGTTTATTTCTAATGCCCTCACTATATCCATGTTTGCCAATCTCTAAGATTTCTGTTTCTGAGAAAGTTACTATTCATCCATTAGGAAATACTGGTAAGACTTTGGATCAGAGAGCCAAGAGATTCAGGGTCATCGGGCGCTATAGATAAATAAAGCTGTGTGTCATTTGCATAGCTGTGGTAGATCACCTTGTGCTTTGAGATACAGAATAGATCTTTGTGGTGCCCCATGTACAATATCATGGGTCTCCGAAGAACAATTACCACAACTAACAAAGAATTTTCTACCTTTTAAGTATGACTTATACCAATTTAAGATGCTGCCAGAGAGGCCCACCCACTGCCTGAGGCAATTTATAAGAATTCTGTGGTCTATGGTGTCAAATGCTTCACTCAAATCTAAGAGAACAAGAAAAGGTATATGGCCTCTGTCTGGATGAACCCACAAATCATTTACTATTTTAACCAGTGTAGTTTCTGTACTGTGATTTGTTCTAAAACCTGACTAAAACTTGTCAAGAATAGAATGTTGAATCAAGTAATCACCTGTCTTCTTAGAATTTTACTTAAAAAAAACAGGTTAGAAATTGGACTAAAATTGTCAAAGACAGAGTAGTTGCGATTATTTTTCTTGAGAAGGGGTGTAACAACAGTAGTCTTTAGACATTCAGGGAAGACTCCCATATTTAATGACGAGTTCACTTTGTCAAGTCTATCAATAAGGACATCTGAGACTTCTTTAAAAAATATGTTGGTACTGGGTCAAGGTAGAGAGTTTCAGCTGAGAAGTTATTCTATATAGTTCAGGTCAATCTATTCCAGTGAAAGAATTTAACTTGCCTAAAAAGGCATGCTGGGATTCAATAGGATTAACTTCGGAGAGATGTACTGTATTATTTCTAATATTATTTTTGTTTTAAAGCAAAAGCCTCATAAGTTTCACTAGTAGTTTTTAGGAAGCATTCTATTGAGTGAGCTGGGTTTAATAGACGATTGATAGTTGAAAATAAAACTCTTGGATTAGTAACATTATTATTTATAATTTTAGAGGAATAGGACTGCATCTCAAGGCAGACTGCATTGTTATATTAGGTTATTTTTGCCTTCAATATTTCATAGAGGACTATCAGTTTAGTTTATCTCCATTTACAACTCAGCATGTTCTCTTTATATGAATTTTCCACCTTACTATTTACACTATTAGTATTATTAAGGTAAATATTACAGTCGGACTGATCATTTAGAATGTTAGGAAACATTGAAGCTGCAGTTTTATCAATAAATAGTTTGCAAAAATGCTCAGACATTCCAATATCCACAACCTGCCTCACGTTAACTTTTAATCCCTTTGAAATGATTAAATCCAGGGTGTGTTCTCCCTTATGTGTGTGCTGGTTTACATGTTGACATAGATCAAAACACTGCAGTAAGTTCTGGAATTCTCTTGCTTTCAGCCCACACTGGATATCCATATAAAAATTAAAATCTCCTACAATTAGGAACCTGTCATAGTTAATTATTATTATAGATACTAAGTCTGAGAATTCCTCAATAAAAGACACATTATATTTTGGAGGTCAATACGAGAGACTGTGACACTCCTTGTATAACCATAGCAAGATACTCAAAAGACACAAAAGTACCAAAAGCAATGTTTTTACAGTTTAATTGTCTCAAATAAATGCTCACTAAACCAATGCCCTTTTTGCCTTGGTGAACCAAATGAATAAAGCTGAAATCTGGAGGTGCAGCTTCAGTTAATACTGCCATAAGAACTGACCCATGTTTCAGTTAGACCCAACCCCACTCCTTTTTCCAGGCTTGCGCCTGGGATTTTGCCAGGTTGGAGGCACTCTTAGGGAAAACACAGAAACCAGGCTAGAAAGCCAGAAGAGGTGCGTGAAATGAAAAATAATAATAAAAATGGAAAGACATGAGAAAGAAATGGGCGTTAAACACTCAGTAAAGGCAATACCTCATTTGCATTGGCCAATGAAAGCTATCATCTAGCCCCAAACCCACCTGCTTCTGTAGGCTGAGCAGTTTAAATAGAAAGGCAGGAAGGCATGAGGCACTTCCACTTCCTGACACCTACTGGGGCTTCGTAGAAAACATTTAAACGTGTGTTTTACCTATCTAACTGCCTACCTACCTCTTCCTTAGTAAATGGGCTTTTGAGATATCGTTTTGTAGAATAACTCCTGGAATCTTTGTAATCAGGCCTCAGACCGGTAGAGCCTGGTTAAAAGTTTTTACAGTTTTTCTTCAAATGTAATCAGTTGAATTGGCATGAATGACATAAAATGGTGTAAAGGTAAGCAGTAAATTACCAGAGATTTAAATTTAAAGTTTAGGTTAGCAAAAATTTTAGAATATTACAAATGGGCTTTCTTCAGGGAGCAATTAATTGGTTACAACCTACAGATGGTCGGTAGCAATTAAAGTAAATTAAGCCCTGCAAGTTCAAGTAAACAGTTTGCACAGGTGTCCTAACTTCTTTCAATTACTTAGAAATCCTCTGTGTGTCTTAAAGCATATTTGGAACAGACAGTGTAAATACAGCCTCTGGTGTACTACCTGGACAAAAGTACACTGTACAAAGTTTTAAATTCCAATGATAATGGCAAAAAAAAATTCATAAATTAAATGAGGTACAGCATTATTAGAAATGTAGGCCTTTCATTTAGAGAAATTGCAAAAAAAAAAACTGTCAGTGAGTATGTTGTCCTACACAGTCCAATGGCAATTAAAAACTGAAAGAAACTCCGATAGGAAGAGATCTGGCTGACCCAAAGTCACAACCCAATCAGAAGACAATTTTCTGACTGGCATTCAGAGTCCAAAGGGTTACCACAGTTTGGCTGTTATATCAGCAAGAGGTGGCTACCATGATGAATCAAACACTATATAAAATTTTGCGCACTTAATGATTCCTTGATTTATTTTTTATTTGCCATTGTTTATGTTTACATTATGATATTAAACTGGGCCCATTTCCTTAAAAACTGAAAAAATGGAGTTATCCTAAAACTTTTCACCAGTTTATTTATTTCTTCATTTATTTATTTCAGGGTTACTGCATGTAACATTAAATATGCCTTAAAATGAAAACTGTCATTTTCACTTCTCAAAGTTGAGAGCGTGGGCTATAGCAAGCTCTGCTTTGGTTGAGTGGATGTAGATCTTTGGCCATCAAGTATCACATTTATAGGCAGACATGTCAGATGCAGACAAATTTGAAACTTGTTTTTTGTTTTTATTTTTCCTCTTCATCTCAAAACAAAAGTCAGTTTTCTATAGATTTTGTTAAGGTTTTTGTTTAAGCCTTATTATGTTTGGTTTGTGTACTTTGGCATTCATGGCATTGTATGTTGATGATGTTATTAGAATGAACACAGGCTGCAGGTGTCAATGCCACACACATGCTCTCACTTGACATCATTGGTGGCATTGTTCCATAAACGTGTCATTCTGGCCACTACATGCAGCTTCTTTGTGTTTGTTTGGAGAATAAACAAGAAAAGGCAGCACCTCCAAAAATAAAGAAACATTAAACATTTTATTTAAGGATAAAAAAATAGCCCTGAGTATTAGACACTAGGCTAATCTTTTTGTTGTTTTTGTCTTGCTGTCCAATTCTGTCTGTGCTACAGCTCTGCTTTCCTATTGAGATTACCTCCTCTTGCCAAATGGTGGGTTTGTGTCTGTCTCTCTGTGCACTGTGGCTGTTCAATATCCTAGAAGCTGCCCTGATGGCATTGAACAGCAGCTGTCCAGTCATTTTGTGTCATCTAACTGCCTCCATAGCAGCTCATTAGTTTTTGTATGGTTGCTTATTGTAGGAAGCAGCAGTCTTATGTTTTGCTGGCTGACCAAACCTTTAGACAGTTGTGCCTGTTTCTATCCATGCAACTTTTTATGATTTTGTATACTGTTTAGGTAACTGATTTCTAAAGGTCTAACCTAACATCAGCAATCCATGTGGGAAAAAAAAATGATTGGTATATATAAATAATACATTTTATTTGTATAGTGCCTTTCCCATGCTCAAGGCGTTTATATATAAAAGGCTTACAATTTTCTTCACTCTGAATCATGACACAATTATTCTATCAGCAATTTCTGCCATTTAATGTTACTTTTGGTTTTATTTGTATACTCAATTATCTCTTAATATTATACAGTTTTAATTAGTCTAGGCTGTCAAGTATTTGGCTAACAGTGGATTTTTAAATTTTATCATGAGGTCAGAGAACATATCTAAACATTTTTTATCCTTCAAGAAGCAATGCCTTATAGTAGCTCCTGGGCAAACTACAGCTATTACACCTAAAGTGTCAGACACCATGACCTGCCTCTAATTTACCTGGCCATTATTTAACTGTGGTAGTTTGCAGTACTGAACTTCTGAATGATGATGACAATGCCATTATCATGTTTCAGGTACTCTACAACCCATAACTCGCATTGTATCTGGCTATGGAGGTGACAGGGAGCAGATATCAGTTAGGAGTTTAATTTGCTACCATAATCATTGACATTGTATTGAATTTGACTTGCTGAAGGTAACCCATATGATAAATTCTTTTTAATCATAAACCATGAGAGTAACAATAATTATCATTCCCCAAATTTCCTTTCAAAAGGTGACACATTATAACTTGTTGAAGTTGAGGTAATCGATCAGTGGAAAGATGGGGTCTGAATTTCAGGGCCTTTCTTTTCCTCTGCTAAAATCTCTTGTAAAGTCACAAGTCCTATCTGCTTTGTGGCTGTTTCAAAGGTTGTTTTAAAGAGTACTAACAAATGGCATGCTTATCCAAAAGTGCACTATACCTGTCAGGTTCTGAAATGGACATGCAGCATTTTAAAATAGAAGACATTTCCTTTTTAAAAATGTAGACAATTATTGATAGCAGGAAATGAATGAAAACAGAAGCACCTCTCCCATTTAGCTAACTATTTTAATGAACTGCACGTTTAGTTTGCTTCCAACTTTCAGCATGTAAATTTAAGAACTACTGTGGTGATGTGTATTGGATCAAAAACTAATTTTAATCCATTATCTTTAACTTTAGCTACTTTGGGAAATAATACCATTAGTGCTAGCACCTGTTTGCAGAATCTGGGTGTGTGCTTGATCCTGAACTGTACTGTATTTCCAAGTTCATATTAAAGCTGTTTGAAAATCTGCATGTTTTCATCTTATTACCATTTTGTGTATGGGATCATATTTAGACTACCCTGCCACAAAAGCTCTGATTCATGCTTTTAAGTTTTTGCACTTGGACTTCTCCAGTGCCTTTTACCCTTGTCTTTGTAGATGTTTGCTGCACATACTTAAGATGGTTGCGAAATTCTGCAGCTTGATTCAATTTGACACACACAGTTATGAGCGATTATTACCCTGTTACTCTCTCGTTTGTACTGGCTTCCCATTAAATAATGAATAACATTCAAAATATTCATATTTACATGTAAATCTTTACAACGTTGTTCACTAACCTATCTAGCAAATTTTAGTTAGACCCATTTGCCAAGTGGACTCTGCTCTGCTGATGCATATATTATGTCTATACCAACTTATAAAAGTTTCAGAACCTGTGCTTTAATTATTATGTGGCAAAATCCAGGAATTTAATCATTTGACCTATTTAAATCTAAATTAAACCTTACTTATTTGATCAAACTTTTAAATTGTTTCTCCCTGGCTTGTTTTTTTCTACATATTTTTGTATTATGCTCCTGTTTTATGCTATGTTTATTTATTGTCATTATTTAATTTTTGTATTTATGAATTTTCAATGACTAGAATAAATAACATCCTTGAATATCCTACTTGCCTTATACAGTTCTGTCATACAAAGTACTTGTAACACTGTAGAGTGTAGTTTAAAGTTTCTCTTGACATTTCCTGTAAGGGCCCTATTAGTTAGTCATGTAGAATTAATATAAGTATTAACCTAGTTATGTTAAAATCTTTGGCTTTAAATTACTATATAGAACACATAGTTAAATAAATAATAGAAGGTTCTGTTTTAATCTCATACGGATAAGATGTGAATGGTACATTTTAACTTGTATTCTTCTTTCAAAGCAGAGACTTCATCTTTATTTGTTCTGCCTTGCAGATATCAAGGCATAGAATGCAATACAACTGTCACATAATGTAACATTACATAAAGTAACTCATAACCTATACTGTATAACAGTACATGTATTAACCTTTTAAACTCAAAAATAAATTTTTAAAGTTTTCTGCTACTTTGATCTAACTGGCTATAACTTCATCATCCTTCATTTAATATTAATGTTCTATCTCTCAGAGCTATGAAATTTTTTTACATCTAGAGAATGTTATGTTATACACATATGTTACAGCAGAATAAGCTGCAAATTTCAGTAATGCTTTTACAAAAAAATGTAATTTGAATGTTTTTTCCACAGGTGTTGGAATAAGCTTCCAAACCATATAAAAAGTGTCAGAGTGATCAGGAACACCCAAAATAATTTTTTTATGAAATATCTGCAAGTAATATTCTAGTTTTTCTGTTTTTACTATTTTGAAGCAATAGAAAAATTAAGATTTTTTTCTGCGGTGTATTACTATTTTCAAATTAAGTACTGTATGCATAGCACACATGTCTATTATTGAAAATCCATGGGGTATGTATCATTTTGAAAGGCAGATCTTACTCGTCAGGTTGCATATAGTTGGTAAAGAAATTATGCTGTGTATCAAAATTATAATACCACTAGTAGCAAAATTCAAAAACATCTTTACAAAAAAAAGTTAAATTCTGAAGTATAGAAAGTAGAATGTGGTGTCATTTGAAAGCTGAAACACCCCACTCATTTAGTAGATAATAGTCTGTCTGTCAAACTGTACAAAATTAAGTCAGGACATTGAAGAAAGCCAGGGGGTTGGTCTTGGAGCATGTGTTTCTGTGATGCAGCAATCTGCTCATCTTTAAGGGAAAAAAGAAAAACATTGCAAACTGGTATTGAGGTAGGCAAAATGGCATTTTAACAGTAAAACATGGCACTTTAAATACTTCAGTGAGAAAATGAATTATTTTATTCATTTTCTTAAAATTTTGCATTAATGTTCAGTCCCACTGGCGGGTCTAAAACGATGGGGCTGAGCTTAAAGGGGTAAAATATCCTTTAGAAAAGTGATGTAACTTTAAGCATAAAACATAACTAAGACTTAAAATGAGAGATTGTACTAACAAGATTTATTTTGTGTGTGTGTAATACTGTTTTTTGTGATTTGTTTTTCTTTGAATTTTTCTTAGGTTCTTAAAAGTAGCATTATTGCATTAT
This sequence comes from Erpetoichthys calabaricus, assembly GCF_900747795.2. Classification (NCBI taxonomy): domain Eukaryota; kingdom Metazoa; phylum Chordata; class Cladistia; order Polypteriformes; family Polypteridae; genus Erpetoichthys; species Erpetoichthys calabaricus. Next base: position 171,286,221 of record NC_041396.2, on the reverse strand, counting down.
GTTTATTTTTTTATTATTTGCTACACATTTGACATATGCTTTTCCCAAAATGACATCTATAATGATGGATCAAACTACCTCTTTACAAGAAACCTGTAATCTTGTTTTACCTTCCATCACCAAGGTCAGAAAAGCACTGATTGTGTGTGGACTTTTAACCCCATCATTTAGTCATTCTTAGGGTCAGGGCCCACAAGTAGCCACTTAAGCAATCAGAACATTCAGCACCTTCAGGCGGTTTCTAGTCCTTCTGACTTCTCTCTAGAATTCAAAACTTAAAGGACCAGAAACTTAAACTGTCTTTGAGTTCCATGCTCTCTGTCTAGCAGTGTTTTATTCCATTGAGGTCAAGGTTTCAGAGATTGTTTACAATGAATGTGTGTTGACTATTTATTTATCCTGCTTCACTGACAGACTGAGGAGATCGTTCCTCCCCGACACTATGCGACTCTTCAATACCACCCCGGGGGGTAAACGTTAACATTATTCAAAGTTATTGTCTGTCTGTATACCTGCATTGTTATCACTCTTTAATTTAATATTTTCTTTATTAGTATGCTGGTGCAGGAGTATGTGAATTTCCCCTTAGGATTAATAAAGTATCTATCTATCTCTCTATCTCTCTATCTCTCTATCTCTCTCTCTATCTCTGAATCCTGTTCCCTGGAGTGATCACGGACAGCCTCATTACTGTGCTGCATGCAGTTTACTATGTAAGTTTTATCTAGAGCTCATTATGAGCAGGGCTTTTTAGTCAAAACATTATTTTTTGGAGGAAAGAAAGGGTGTTGCCTAGTTAGGCAATAATTTATTACTTTAAAAACAATGATTCTACTGGGCAAAAAAAGAAAAATCTAGAGGCTAGTGGAAATAATGTGAAAATCCATTGTATGGGAGGAAAAATCATGCGTCTGAGAACAAAGAAGCACACTGTGCTTAGAAGGGAAAGACAATTCTAGAAGAAAACAATAAATAAATAAACAAGTGTCAGGTTTCAGAGAAGGAAGAATATTTTCATGTCTGGATGTGAAAGAGAGCCTTCTTGTGATTAGGAAAAGGGAGGGTTCCTGAGTATGTCTGCATAAAAGCTGGTAAAGTGTCTGAAGCCCAGAGTGATTCAATTGCCTGAACCAATAAACTTGCTTTAATATATTTGAAGCAAAAAAGTAATTTGAGTGTTTACAGCATGAAATTCTGGGTGTTTACTTGAGGAGACATGGCAAGTGTCAAGTCAGAAGGTGAAAAAGCCGGTACCTAACCTAATGAATGTTTCTTAAGACATAATCCATACATGCATGCTTCAAGTCCAGGAGAGATGTTCCACATTATTTGACTTTAGTTAAGTGCACTCAGCCATAAGAATTACTACTGGGGAGCTGAAAGTTACGGAGGGCATAGAGGTCTATGCATTTTATAAATACTGTATTTGGATAAAACCTTCATTCTACTCGTCAGGTAAGGGTGTATACTGTATTTCCAGGTAATGTACTGTGGTTACCTGGAGTTTTTTCCCAAAACCGAAATGAAGCAAGTCCATACCTAGAAGCAGACTTCTGCTGCTCACAGAATGACAATAAGCCCAGGAGTAGCCCCAAGTGAGTGGCTGCATCTTGAGGTTAAAAATGGTAAACCCAAAGATATTATCTGAATGGGACTATTTATACATGTACATCATATTGCACATGTTTGGCCATATTATCATAAATGACTATTTCATATAAACAGTGAAATGTGTTCTCACAAATTAAACATGTTGCACATGACCAGGTTGTCCTCTAAGTGTTCTTTAGTTTTTGCTGTTGTCATTGCTGTTAAACTGCTTGCCTGCAGCTTGTGCAGAAAGACAGACAATGTAAGTGTTTGGGAGGGAAAGATGGAATAAAAGATTTCTGTGTATGCCATTGCATGGTAATGTGTTTTTCAAATTCAGATATCAGTGTTCAAGATAAATGAGTAAAAATTATTTACTGTGAAACATGGGAATCAGTTGTAAATTTTCAAATTTCTTTTTACTTTATCAGAAGAATTTATATATATAGTAGTTGCTAAGTGTGAGGGATGGCCGGCCATTCATCCCGGCCAATACCCCCAGGCCGGTAGATGGAGCTCTCCTTGCAACATGGAGATGCCCCGAATTCCAGCAGGGCATCATGGACTATGGAGTTTTAATACACAGCCCTGCTGGATAACGTCGGGGCCGCCAGGAGTCGCTGCAGGGAGGCTCAAGGACTTATACGTGCCCTATAACCCGGAAGCACGTCATAATCATATGACCAGAGGGAACGACGTGTCTCCGGGTTGAAAAGAAGGACTTTTTATCTGACCCGGAAGTTTAAAAGAAATCACATGGACTGTAAGATGGGAAACACTTCCGGGTCAGGGAATATAAAAGGACGATGGGAAATCCCAGACGTTGAGCTGAGCTGTGTGGAAGGGTGGCAACGCGTCTGGGAGTGGAGGATTGTGTATTGGTTATTGGAATTATTATTATTTGAGTATTGTGGAGTGGAGCTTTGTGCACATTTATTATTATTATTATTAACAATAAAACATTATTTGGACTTTTATCTGGTGTCTGACGTCTAGTCTGAGGGTTCAAGGGGTCATGGAGACCTTAATCTGTCACATAAGTTATTAAAGATTTATTTAAGCAATTTATTTGCCTTTTCAATAAGTAATCAGGAAATACCCTTCTAACTACTCCACTATAAAACTTTCTTTCATATATTTATAATCTCCTTGAATGAAATTTTTTACAAGATGTTTTAGTGACTGAGTAGAATTACTCGTATAATACCAGAAGATGGCAGCATTTCACTTCTAATGTATCAGTCTTCACACTCATTAGAATCCCTGGATCTTGACACATTCACCTCATCTTAAAACCCAGTTAAAATCTGACAACTTTTTTTGTACGTCTGTGTCACAAGACAATTGCACAATAATTAAAGTACTATAGAAGTAAAGAACAAAACTTGTTGACTTACACAACACACAATATTGTAATTTGTGATAAATGTTCCAGTATTTTTATTTTGATATTTGATACATTTTGAATATTCCATACTAAATAAAAAATGCATAAATACATGAATTATTTAAGAATTTACACTAACCGTTTTCTGGCTGTTTTGTACCAGTTGAAGCAATTAAGCAACTTTGTTAACTGGATTTTATTATTATTGTTTTTTGACAGGTGCTTTATCTCCAGGGTGACTTACAAGGTGATGATTTGACATTTCTTGCTCAGAGTCAAATACCATCAGAGGCGTATAACAAACCAGGCTTACTGTTTCAAATTCAATGCTTTAGCCAGTACATCAGGGATCCTTGAATAATTCTATAATGTATTGAAATAGGCTGTTGTAACATAAAATAATATAACATAATAAATCATTGAATTTTTCACTGAAGGTTATATTAACTATAACATTAAACTTGTGAAGTGTACAGTCTTCACTCTCTGAAACCCTTTATCCACCTATATTGATAGCCTTCTTTGTTTTGTTTTATTTTGTTTTTTCATGTTTTTTTTTTGTTTATTGTTTAAATCAAATTGAAAATATATTTTAAAAGGTGATCTTGAAATATTGTTAAACCCTTCACTTTTACTCAGATTGTCTTTGCCACACCGAGTAGACAGCATGCCTTCACTTCAAATGCCTGATTTCTCCACACATACTGATTTAAGCAAATCATCCTCTTTATTCAGTTCAGTATCTCTGCACATCTAAAGATGGCCTTGATGCATGTTGTGGTGGTGTTCACTATAAATTAGGATGTATTTAAAGATTAATTATGCACAGAAACAGTGAATAAATACTTACTAAATCAATGATTTCAGAAATGTGCATGACAAATATTACAAAACATTTTTATGATCATTTCACGTTAAAATTACTTTCTTTGTGTTAAACCTAAATAATTCAATCCATCCTTTCATTTTTCAAATGCTCTTTTGTAATTTCCAGGCTGTAAGAAACAATACCCATTTGGTGTAAGCGAGGAATGAGAGCTGGGCAGCTAACAGTTCATTGCTGGACACACACACTCACATACCCACAAAGGTAAAGTCAGAGTCACTAGTAACTCAACCTACTTAGCATGTGGAAGAGAAAATGCATACTCCACAGAGATCAGAAAATGTACCCAGGTCCCAAGTGTTAACATCTGTATTACTGTGTCCACCAGGGAGCATGGCAGCACCACAAAAGCCTAAGACTCAAAGGCACAGACATAAGTCTTTAGGTAAATAAAAGGTGTTAGTCTTGTGAATACCTTTACACATGGTCTCTAAAGGGGACAAGTACACAAATGCTCTTCCAATATTTTTCTTCTCACCTCTGCTCATCCAGACAAGTTTTGTCTGCTGACTCCTGACTCTGGCTTGCCTGACTGAAGTCAAGCAGCTCCTTTTATCTTGGACCTGGCAGTACTTCTAGTGCTAGGGCATTGCCTGATGGAAGTACTTCTAGGCCAGACGGAAGTCCTACAAAGTGGGGATTGTGAATCCCTTCAACTCAACCTGTTGGCCTCCATGGAATCCAGAAGAGCTGCTCCGCGATACTACAGGACCAGATGTGCCCCGTGGGCGTCTGAGTGGGAGTCCTAAACCAGGGAGGCGGCCATCTAGTGTACTGGGGAAGAACTTGTCCTGAATAAATTATCTTCCCTGGTCATTCCAGGTTATTGGCCTCCCTGCTAGGTAAGGATCTCAGTTCTGCTCTGGCCGGGGTGTCAGTCCCAGTGTTCTGCCTGTCACACCATGTAATATTCTATGCAAATTATTAGTTTAACCATCACTGTTTTCCCAATGCATATGTTGTAGGTTTTACATGTTGTATATCATATATTTTCAAATATGCTTAATCCAATTAAAGGATGCAGGTTACAAATTTATCCTAGCAGTAATGGGTGCAGAACAGGAAATAACCCTGGATAGAGTAGCAGTCCATTAGAGGGCTTTGAAGCTTTTTTTTTTTTAAAGCACTGTCTCTGAGCAAAACTCCTGTGCGACAGCATTTGCTTTTCTAGTACCGTTTTAATCCTTCATTCTTTAGATCATAACCAATGTCAGCAATTCTACCTGCTGCTAATTTAATCTCTGTAGCAAAAATTATCACTGGAATCTTGACAGACGGTTGTATTTACTATTTTCTTTCACCATCTAATAAAAAAGAAGCAGTTATTGCATCAGATTGCATTAAAAACTATTTAATGATTCCAATTTATAACTCTAAACTGAATAATGCTACATTTAAGAGCTGACAGCTGATGATAAATGGGGGCTCATATAAAACATATTCACTGTGAACAATGGCTGTAGATGAATTGCACATCGATACAATCTCATGATAAACCAGAATGAGAGCCACTAGAAGACTTAATAATGCTCTATTCATTTTGAAGTGATTACTGGTGGTTAATAAAAGAGCACAAATTAAAATATATATAAATATATATGGCACATTCTCAGATAAAAAAGCAAATATTTTTGTCATTACAGATTTTAAAGTATGCTATTAGTCTATCTGCTGTAGCTAATAGTACACCAAAAGTGTTCAAAATAAGAGGGAAGAACCCCGATGCTTGCCTCTCTGGGCATGAGGATATAGTTTACTGTTTCCAGTAAGCATCCATCATCATTAGTCTTCTTCTAAATGTTTTCAACAGCACATTCATTACATCCAGGGACGTTTTTTTTATTTTCATCAAGAAGGGTCAAGATTGAAAATCCATCAAACCATCATACATGGTACACTTACCGCTGACATGGAGAGTTGATTTCATGGCTACTTAAACTGTGTAAATGCACAGTGTTTGTTCAGTCAAAGTCATTCAGAGCATCACAAATGGAATCTAGCGAACACTGTCTTAAATAAATGCACAACTGTGTTGAAAAAATAAGATAAAATTCAAATAAGTATTTTTTAACAAACACATTCATTGTAATGTTCAAATCCTTACAGTAATTATGGAATAACAGTACCTCATGACATTTGCTTTACCTAACTTACAGTACATAATAAGAACTGTGCAGAATACTATAAGCCTAGAGTAGGAACATATGATGTAATCAAAGAAATCATCTTGAAATACTTGACATATAGCCCTGAATAGCTAGTAGAGCACCATCAAACAGCACTTGGAAAGCTTAATAATTAAACAAGAAATAAAATATGCAATGCAGTATTTGCGGTGCCCGCCCATAAATACAATATTTTCATTGTAATATGGAAATTTACCAGAAAGCAAATCTTAAACTAGTGGGAGCAAAAAAAAGTGACATTCAATTGACTGCACATGGCTTATTGCACTTTTGGATGAAAGATAGATCACTTTGATCTTGAAAATGTATAATACATATACTAACACTATGTATATTTTTAGTTTGCTGTCACCTTTCACCATTCACCATTACCAATTAGTAAATTGGATTAATTTTACATCCATGGCCTGTGTGGAATTAGCTTTTTTCCTTCTATTAAAACAAATTTTCTTTGCATATTTTAGTTTTCTTGGAAATCCCAAATACATGTAAGGAAAGAAAAATGGCAGGTAAAAATTAGCCCAATGAGCGCAAATGTACCCTACGGTCTAAAGATGTCCCACTCATGGATATATTCCTGCTTTGCACCTAGTGCTGACAGGATTGGCTATGACTACCCTTGACAATGTGATAGAGAAAGCAAATACAGATGATGAAGTTCTTAGGAACACTAGTCCAGGTAAGCAAGTCTTATTCTAATGTGTCTGAACAGCTGTGAAGTATTTTTAGACTAAACCTAATTTCACAGAAATTCAGCAAAGGCTACATTTTTAATATCTCTTGCCAATATAAAAAATCAAATTTTATTTGTCCCATAAAAATTATACATTGCTACAGATGCCCAGGACCATTACCCGGCCAGGACAGCAGCCATGTGAAAGGATGGAGGGAGAGAGCACAGTTGGAACATTATCTCCCCCAGGACACTATAGATAGATAGATAGATAGATACTTTATTAATCCCAAGGGGAAATTCACATACTCCAGCAGCACCTTACTGATAAAAAAAAACAATATTAAATTAAAGATTGATAATAATGCAGGTAAAAAACAGACAATAACTTTATATAATATTAACGTTTACCCCCCGGGTGGAATTGAAGAATCGCATAGTTTGGGGGAGGAACGATTTTCTCAGTCTGTCAGTGGAGCAGGACAGTGACAGCAGTCTGTCGCTGAAGCTGCTCCTCTGTCTAGAGATGACACTGTTTAGTGGATGCAGTGGATTTTCCATAATTGATAGGAGCCTGCTGAGCGCCCGTCGCTCTGCCACGGATGTCAAACTGTCCAGCTCCATGCCAACAATAGAGCCTGCCTTCCTCACCAGTTTGTCCAGGCGTGTGGCGTCTTTTTTCTTAATGCTGCCTCCCCAGCACACCACCGCGTAGAAGAGGGCGCTCGCCACAACTGTCTAATAGAACATCTGCAGCATCTTATTGCAGATGTTGAAGGACGCCAACCTTCTAAGGAAGTATAGCCGGCTCTGTCCTTTCTTACACAGAGCATCAGTATTGGCAGTCCAGTCTAATTTATCATCCAGCTGCACTCCCAGGTATCTATAGGTCTGCACCATCTGCACACAGTCACCTCTGATGATCACGGGGTCCATGAGGGGTCTGGGCCTCCTAAAATCTACCACCAGCTCCTTGGTTTTGCTGGTGTTCAGGTGTAGGTGGTTTGAGTCGCACCATTTAACAAAGTCATTGATTAGGTCCCTATACTCCTCCTCCTGCCCACTCCTGATGCAGCCCATGATAGCAGTGTCATCAGCAAACTTTTGCATGTGGCAGGACTCCGAGTTGTGTTGGAAGTCCGATGTATATAGGCTGAACAGGATCGGAGAAAGTACAGTCCCTTGTGGCGCTCCTGTGTTGCTGGCCACAATGTCAGACGTCAGGCAATGTCAGGCAACCCCTCTGTTTTACTGTGGCACCATGGATTCCTGCAGGGCATGCTGGGAGTTGGAGTCTGGAGCAGCCCTGTTGGGTTCCATGAACACTGCAAAGGGGTTCTGCAGAGACAACGGAGTCCTTTGAGGCAGCGGTTCCGCCACACCTAGAAGTGCTGCCAGAAGAAAGTCAGGGAACATCTGGAGCACTTCCAGGTACACTATAAAAGGAGCCACCTCACTCCAGTTAAGAAGCCAGAGTCAGGAGGAGGTGGACAAAGGTTGCAAGGAAGAGTGGAGGCAGACAAGAGCCTGCTTTTCTCACCAAACACCCGCTCTGTCTCACACCTGTCTTTCTTCTTCCTTTTGTTAACCTCCATTCTTTCTCTTCTCTCGGTTCTCTCCCTTCATTCTTGTGCCAGCTCATTCTTGTAGCCCTTTGTGGGTGCAGTTTTTCAATCGTGCACTGGAGGAAGTAAGTGAAGCAATTGGCGCAGACTGCACCCTCACATGCAGGTGCGTCTTGTCCCAATTACCCCACCACCTCCCTTCAGATGTGCGAGCACGCACACCCACGGAGAATGAGGTGGCCAATTAATTATTCATTTATTTAAAACTGCCACACTTTTTCTGTGCTACAGACCCACTATACCACACACCCATATACAGTACCTTGAAGCATCACACTAAGGTAATGTAATTTTAGAATAAAAGGTCTATACTATTAATTGTGCTATGGAACTTAGAGGTTTTGTTTATATATTATATAGGAGGTTTTGGTTGCAAAATGCTTTTATCTATAACTCATATTCTGTGTGCATTATTGATAGAAATAATGTATTTTTAATGCACTGAGTTTAATGTACACCTTAGAGGACCATTAAGGAGGGGTTATGGAGCAAGGATTTAAGAGTTGTGCTGTGGTTTAGATTTTTTTTTATTTTTCTGTCCAGTCAAGATGAGAACAAAGGCTCTAGTAGAGTTCCAGCTAGCACCCACCTCTTCCAGTCTCCAGAACAAAAAATCAGCCACCTCCAACAAGATAAAAGGAGTTATTGTCCAGGAGAGCTATAGGAAACACTATTGTAATCCAGAAGCTTTAAATGCTACATACAGGTTAACATCATTGTATTCTCCATCTAGGTAAACCCCGAATCTTATCGCATTGTTCTTCACATAAACAAAAAATTAAAACTAATATATTTTACGTATAGTTTTTACATACTGTTTTGGGTGCCACTGTATTGTCGCCACCCAAATATCATACTTGTGTTATTCATCTGTCAATAATAACGCACAATTAGGGTCTTACAACAGATACAGCAAGTTGAAGAGGAAATGCTTATTTTTATCCTTTCAGGCCCTTCCTGTTTTTAAATTTGTGTGAGAGCTGAAGATGTGTCCTTGTAGATAAGAGTGTTTGAACAATCATGAAGGTTGCAGAACTGAATAAAAAATCTAAAACAGAGAGCAGGAGAATGTCTTGAGTGCTACACAATGCTCTTTCTGACTGCAGATAGCAAAGCAGATATTAAAAAAGCACTGTACTTCACTAAGCATATAGCTCTTACTGTTGACAACCATCTGAACCTGTTAGATGTTAATTGATTGAAAGAATTCATAACAGATAAAGGAAATGTAAATCTACATTTGAATCTTTGGCATCATCCTTAATATAAAAATGAACCACTGACGTACCATAAATAATGATTGTTAAGATAAGAGAGGTATTTGAAAATTTCAAATGAAAATTACTTTGCAAGACTTTGAAGACAAAATTTGGGAAGTGTCATCAGAAATCTCCTAACAGTTTACTGTATCTATAATTTGGGAAAAGTACAATCGAACTGTAAGACATTTGAAAAGAAGAAAATTGTACTGGCAGTATGGAGCTTCTCTTGGCTGAAGATAAAAGTCACATTTCTTGTGCAAAAGGTCTATTGTTTATTTTTACATTTTTTTACCCTGGGGATCACACAATAATACAATCAAATACCAGAGCAATGTTTAGGATGTTCTAAATAAAACTGTTTTATCATGGAGTCAGTTTTCATTTGGCTTTACTGTTGGATTTGCTATCTATTGGACGAATATTAATTAACAGTATCATTATTGTTATTAATGTTCAACTTTTTCATGTTCTCACCAAATATCAAAGCAATTCAGCCATAGCACCTTTCTGAGGACTTGTGTAGTGACCGTAAGTGTAATCTCCTGGCCATACCTAGACTGCTTAGGTGTTTTTTTCACAACAAATGCAACCATCTTACTCAACAGCAGCTGATTTTTGCACACTTTAGACACTCTTCGACAGGAGGTTTCCTTTGTTTAGTAAGTGGTTGTACATGCAGTTTGTCAGTGCAGCTGTGAAGATCTTGCACAAAGTGGGTAGGCAGGTGACCAGACACTAGTTCTTGGGTTTCTTTGTGTCCTTGTGTTTGAAGAGAAGGAAAGTGGTTCTGGATATCAAACATTTAGGAATACTTCTTCACTCTTTGATTGGTCCCTGTGATGCCTTCATGCAGAGTAGAGAGTATTTTGAGGTAGAGGTTAGGTAAGCTTATCTTCCCCAGGTGTCTTCCAGCTGTAAGTCTGCTTGATCACTTCAGTAATCTCATCAACTGTGATGTCTGACAATGAGTCTGGTGTTATGTGCTCATAGTTCTTTCTCTCCCTCACTATCCAAGATTCCTGATCATTGTGGGCAATCTTGTCTTCTAGAATTCCAATGTCATAAATTCCTCACTTGTCCTTTCATGTCAGTTTCCTGGATATTCAGCTGACAGTAGAATCTATTGGTGTTCTCAAGAAGAATTTATTCTGGTGATAAAGCTTGCTCCACTTTGTGTATCTACTCAGGTTCTGCGCTTTTGCCTGGAGCTTCATCTGGATATTCAGTAACTCCTGAAGGCCCCTCCCTGCTTTATGTTTTCTCAAATTGATGTTGGCCTTTATAAGGACTTGGTGAGTGGTGACTCCTTTCTTGACCTCACTCAGAATTGCTAGCTTTTTCCTGTAGGATTCTGTGGTTTTCTGAATCCTCATCTTCCATATGGCAGTCTTCAGTGTTTGTTTCTCTTTCACTTCACTGGCTATAACAGTAGCAAAGGCATATATAAGCTAATATTTTCACTCTCTGTAAGATGGTCTTTCAAGCAATCTGTCAAAGATAGCAACAGCTATCTGGTGTTATACAGCTCTAGTGAGTGGCACTTTGTCTTTGAAATGTGGGTGGCCTTGTATTTCAAGGATTTTCAGTTCACCTATTCCATCTGTATGACCTCCTCAAAACTGTTAATCTCTGTTGTTCATAGCTTGCTGTTGTGGTATTGGTGGCTTTTTGATTGTTTAAGTGACCTGTTCTTGTTCATCAGTTGCTTGAAAAGATGAGTCAATTGAGGTGGTTGTTAACTATATGTTTATATTTACCTGGATCTGCTCAAGCCTAGTGTCAGTAAGCTTCTTCTCCTACACAATCAATCATATGTAGATGACAAGAGTCCTCGCTTTCTTGTGAGGGATGATGTTTGAGTTCCTACTCCCTCATATATTGTAGGTGCCATTAGACACTTTGCCTGCAATCCTTGTGCCTTCAGCTTGGAAATAGTACCACATGACATTACTGTACTATTCCAATGTCCACTGCTGTCTCATTTTCCTTTGAGTTAGCTTGAGCATTGATTTTGTGCCAGATAGGTGAAACTGAGATGTAGCTTGGTTTTGGGAACTATCTGGTTTCTTTGGAGCTTTTCTTCGTGCATGAGGGTTTTGTAGAATGATGACCTGGGATGTCTCTTTTAGTCCCCAGCAGGGCCTGGCATCTCTCAGTTGTTCTTGAACTATCATATTTGCACTGTTCATTGCGTTTCTCCTTTGTTGTGTTGTGCCCTTTCTCTGTTAGCTGCCCTAAGCCCAGTTCTCACTTTTCTCTCAAGCATGAATGATTTAGCGACTTGCATGGTGTCCGGTGAGCATCACTCAGTCAAGAGCTATGCGGAGACAGACAAGAGACTATGCTGGCCTTATCATTATTATTGTTTTTGTTGAATATCAGCTAAATTACAAAGAAAGAGTAACTTCATATATTGTCAAGATAACACAAAGTAAGCTAAAAGTGTGGTTATGCCAAAAACACACAAGGAAATATGATCAATAAACTTTTAAACAATTTTCTTACACCCAGGTAATAAAGGTTTATGCGACCATATGTTTTCATATTGGAACTTATACCAGTATGTTAATCCTAACTGCTGAAACAATCAGTTCTGAATGCTGACATATCACAAATCATTCACTAACTGTTCAAACATAAATCATATTAATTGATTAACCAAATGTTGCTATGGATAATAAAGGGTAGGTCAACATTCTGTCTTAGTTAATATACTAAATGTAATAATCACTAATTAAAAGAATAGTGTTTCCGCAGACAGATAAACTAACTCATAGCTACCTACGTGTACTACTGATTCTCACTACACTATAAATAATCGATGCAAAATGTATATTCCAACTAAAGAAGTGCTTTTGCAGTGATAATATAAAGGGTAAGAACAATAAAGACACCCAATCATGACAAAATACATATATTTAAAAAAAATCAATGGCAGGCTATATTTTGTAAATCAGTCAGGAATTATGTGTCTCATCACATATTCTTGTGTTGAACACACCATAAGCCCTGTAAATATCTTTTTTTTATCTGAATGAAAAAAGCATATCTTAGCTTTTTTAAAAATTATTTACAGCTTAGATTATTGTAGTAATAATTACAGTATTTTACAGTTTACTGGCATGTTGGTTTCTGCCGTGGTGTTTAGCAAAGGCACCTTGTTTTCGGGATTGATTTGCTGTTAGACTGGAATACATGTAGAAAGCACTTGCATACACTATGTTCCCTTTGCTTGTTTGCATTTTTTCAGGTGTTCCCAGATCTGCTTTATAATTGATTGAGTGCTCTACCTACAGTATATTTGAGTAAGCAGGGAAGCCTACTTTGAATTGCCATTCAGGCAGCATATCTCAGATCTACAGTGTGCCTTTACTAGCTGAAATCTTTATGAAAAAAGAACAGTGTCTGCTTTCTGAGATTTTTGCATTTATTAGTAGAAAAATAAGCAATTCTTAATGAAATACAAAGTCATTTTCTGCAATGGAAAAGCAAAAAACCTAAAGAACAATAAAAGGGAATATATTGAAACACCATAAACCCCAAAAATATAAGGGTTTTGAGATTAACTGTAAAACAGCAGGTCATAATAGCTGATATTTCAAACAGAAAATGACTGCATAATGCAATGCCATTCACCTTATTGTATTAACAAAGAAACATACATTCTTGCTCGCCTACATATGAGTTGACCTCCTAATTCACCTGCAAAGGTTCAAGGACTACAAACTTTACCTTTTTAAATGATTGCAGACATAACTATTTTAATAAACATTGTTAGGCTATTATGATTGCTAAGAGAACATGTTGATAGATGGATATTTATCTTTATTGTTTAGGCTTTTATTTCATAGTCAAGGATTAACAGAGTAGTCCTATATGAAGTGAAAAAATAAGTATCAATTCAAAAGAGCATGAATACTGGATGACACCTTAAAATTGTCTCTGTAGAACAATTTAATCCAACATGAAAATAACATTATATTGAATATTCTTCATAAAATCAGAATTTTTAATTACCTTACTAATCATTAACTATTTGGGTAGCATCAAAATAGTAATACTTTCCTTAGTATATCCTGTAGGGGGCATAAAAGAGCTGCAAACACTAGACACAACCAGACCACACAATTCCCAGGTTCAAATAAAATATTTATTTAGTTAAGAAAATACCTTACATAGACTTCTTCCTCGTGTTCAGCCCAATGCACAATTTTCTCTTTTCCTCCTCCCTACAAACCTCCTTAGGTGAGTGTCACCCTATTCCTCTCCTAACTCTGACTCCAAGAGGCAAGTTGGAGAGCTCCTTTTTAATCCATTCCTGGGAGTACTTCAGATGCCAGGACATTGCCTGAAGGATGTACTTCCAGGTCAGATGAAAGCCACCCAAAGAAGATGCAGTTCTTCCTTCGACATTCCTATGGCAGAAACCATGGAACCCAGCAGGGCTGCCCAATAAGACTGCAGTTCCCAGTATGTCTTGCAGGCAAATGCATGGATGCAGTGGTAAAGGAGCACTGCCAAAGCATATTGGGGTGGGGATGGGGGTCCATACAGTCTTGGAAAAGCGGTCTCCCTGGTCCTTCCATTATACTGATTTCCCAGCCAGGAAAGAGTCTTCTATTCAACCCCACCAGGATGACACTCAATCCGTGTTGGCATACCATGCCAGTCTCCTGGCAGAGGAGCTTCCTGAGACAGAGAGTGGGGTTCGTCCCGGCTGTGATGTTAGTACATCTATACTGTCTTTAATATTGAATATGAAATATAAGAAAGGTTATGGTTTTTAATGGTCATTTCTTTTTCCTGAAAAGTGTCCCTTTCCTCTGGTGCTCCACAATGGTCAAATGCTGCATGGATGAAAAAGAAGTTGACAGAAGATGAGGGAAAAGGCAAATGAGTATTTACAAAAAAACAAACAAAGGTTTGTTAATAGTTACATTTTAAAATACTGCAATGTCTAAACCAAAAGGAGAACCAAATATCTTCATCAGGAAAATGTGGCAAAAATATGAAAACCAGGAGATCAAAATCGAAGAACACAATTCAAAAGAATCGTGAGGTAACATTTGGTATTTTATTCAAATGATGTGTACTAATGCATCTATCAAATGTAAAGGCATTAAATGGTACTTTAAGACATCTTGAAATTGGATGCAAATAACATTCATGACAGGACATACTGTATAATACCTCTGTAACCTATCACCATGGGCACATAAAAACTTAATATTTTTGAAATCAAAATTTCCCTCATTAAACATGTGCTCCAACTTGTATACATCATTGCAATGTTGGCAAAGAATGAATAGTTTTTGACACATGTCCAAAGAGATGCTTAATGCCACTGGGCACTGTCATTTTATAGTAGAAACAGGTGGCCCCATGATAGCAAATCTTCAAACATGACAGCTATGAGTACACACTGGGAGAGATGTCATACCTGACAGATATTTTTTGTTTTAGGATATAGCTGCTCATCCATGTAATAATAACCACATGGCAACTTGATGGTTAGGAAATAAGTGATCTTATAGAGCCAGTCATGAGTATCAAACTGCTACTTTCCCAAATACTGGAAGGTACACATCCCTTCATTTATCTGACATAGATGTGTGGCTGTTTGGACATTCTCCTTGACTCTTTCTCCACTAACATAGTTTATTGTATGGCTGCATGAAATCAGTAGCTGCCATATTTGGTCTTCCATGTGCTGGAGTGCTTCCAAGATGACCTACAGGTCTTTCTGGTCCAACATAACCTGCTTTGATTCACATACAAAACAGAGAGAAGGGTTTTGGTGCCACAGGCTGCTGCATTTAGTAGCCATTCTCCCTTGAAAAAGACCTGGATGTCTACTTCCTCTGGTGGTCCAGTATGATGGTGAATGCCAGCTTGGAGCGTTAAATAATGCCACCTGAGGCAAATTATATTTTTGCCATCCAGAAATTATCAAAAGTTTACAAAAAAAGACATACACCTGCCTTGTGCCCTGTGTTGGCTGGGATTGGCTCCAGCAGACCCCCGTGACCCTGTGTTCGGATTCAGCGGGTTAGAAAATGGATGGATGGATGGATGGATATACAGTATACAATGAAATAACACTGGAAAAATTATTGGCTTCAATATAGATAATAATCCAACAAAAACAATAATAATAATCCTGTAGGTGGCAGAGCATGGCTGACACAGATGTGGTAAAGTAAAATTAAACAATCAACACAGCAACAAACTGCAACTGTAGACTTTGAATACGTTGCTAAAGATTGATTTGATTAAAAGTATAAACATCTCTCAAATGGGCTTAAATTAAAGCTTGAGTTAGTGTTCATCACTATCCAGACTTGATGATTATACTCTTCACATTCACTCCTAGATGATTATACTCTTCACATTCACTCCTACCTCACATATGGTCTCTCACTGGACAAAGTGATGTCATACATTGGTGATTGGATGGTGATATTATATTCTTTGCATACATTGGTGATTGGATGGTGATATTATATTCTTTGCATACATTGGTGAGGTTACGGGAAACGGGAATCATTGGTAAATGTATACAGCTAATCATTATATTCAGATTTCATTGAATGTAGTGAATATATTAGGCTAGTTATTTTTGTTTAAGTGCCTAAATATAATCTATATAGTAACAGGTTATGGAGCTGCAGGGTACAAATCATAACAGTGCAGTCAACATCACCAGAGGTACCAGGAAGGCTAGCAGATTAAATACAGAGCTACCACAATACTCATTTATTGCATCATTCAAAAGACCAATATGTTTCATTTATATGATACAGGTTTGATCTTCAAAATGAAAAAAGCCTGTCAATACAATACAACTGCTATGTTTTGTTTGCAGTATCATGCCTCAGACTAGGATTTTTCCCGAGAAAGTGTTGCAGATTCATTTGGAAATGATGATTCAACTCAGAGTAACTTTGAGCTTTGCTATCATGAGCTGACCACTTCAGATATTCTGCACTGGAAACAATTAGAAGTCACCATGTTGGAAGTATTCATGTTTGTTTATTACTTCACATCAAATTAAACTAATTCATTTTATTAATTTTGCAGATTCTGGTTCAATGTCAGTACACAGCCATATTAGATTTGTATCACTTGCAAAATTAATTTGAACAGTCCAACAAAAGAATTGCATACAAGCCAAATAACATAACCTGGACATTGCAGTGTGCTTGTAACCTTAGAAGGCTGTATCAACATTGAGAGTCAAATGCAGCCACTGACTATGGCGAAATGTAAAAATCAGAAACATGAGCACTAATGTTTTGTGGCTTCGAAACAATTTTCACCCTCTGATGCACGCAGTATGTGAAGGCATTTTTAAAAAATTTAAAACATTTCTCACACTTTCTAAAGGCAGTATATAAATAACACACTCAATGTGTATGTAATTCATAAGGCTCAAATTTAACTTTGTTATATTACAATGTTTAAAAAAAAGCTACATGAAAATGCCAATTTTACCAAAGTGCCACCTGAAGTGATTCCTTCTTGCCTCACTATACATGCCGGCCATGGGTGTATGGATTAGCTGCTGGGTTTATACAGTTGGTAGATGAGAAGAGATGGAAGAGTAATCGGGGCTTGAGGAAATGTTGCGTGTCTCCTGGAGTCTTAGTTTCTTTTTGGCAAAAAAGCAGAGTATGTAAGGTGTTTTGCAAACTCAAAATCTTTACCTCTTATATCTCTTAAATTTGTCCCCAATCATGTACATATGACTATGTATATTGACTACTTGTAAATAAAGTACGTAATTATTAATTGCTGAATATTTTTCTTCAAGGAAAATATCAATGTTTTATCAGTTGTTTTATCAGTTCCATTTTATGTATATTATATTTGCATAGCATGCTGGACTTGTAAGTGCAAGTGCTCCTTATAAGAGTATATATTTATTATGAAAAGTTCACCTTCACTCAACTAAAAAAGTGTGTTAAAGTAGTAGCAGGCCCTATTACAGTGAATTATGGATTTACATTTGGTTTATCATATGAGATACTTTAAAATATACTATTACAAACTTGATTCACTACACAGACTGTCTTCAAATGATTCTGCACAGAATTTATTTCATTGAAAAGTAAATCAGGAAATTTAAAAAGTCACCCTATATTGTTTGAAATACCATATTAGAATCCTATCAGGCTTAAATAGGTAGTGGAAAAATGTAGCTTCAATGTAACAACTTGAAATAAAAGAACACAATAGCTTTATCTTTTTCTTTATGATGTATCTTATTTGTATTGTGTATTAAACTTTTTTTTTTCCTGATCATAGTATTTTAAATTACAAGATATGTTCAGATTTTCCTAAATTGTAGGCATTATTTTCTGATACAAAATAAGCAATGTGCAGTTCAAAAACATGCCATTATTTTATTTTCAGTATTTTTGCCTTAGTTTTTACAACCATATTTACATCGATTCAATTTGTTTTATTTTGGTATAGTGCTCACTACTGAGACAGCTTTCACAAACTTACAGGGATAATGCAAGATAAGTAAATTGCTAAACCTTATGACTTTAACATATGAGGACGATGATACCACGCTAAACACTGTAAAACAGCGAAATGTTAGAATTTACTGTAAGTCAAATAATATTATAATTGAGATATAGCTAGTTCACAGCCAGGAAGGGGAGGGAGAGAAGAAAACAAAAATAACACTGCTAGAGAATTTACAGATCTGGGAGTCCACAGACAGTTACAGTAGACACACTATTCTTTCAAAGCATTCTGTAATATCATAATTACATACTGGTCAGTATAAGAGAAAGATTAAATGCTTTCATTGTTGATCCCAAGGCTATCAGTATCTCTGGTATGAATTTCCAAGGGCAGGAGTAATGGTTTGGCAATATAACTGTGGCACTTGGGATACTAAGAAAAAAGAGAGAATAGAGGATGGCCAGTAACCATTCATAATGATGTCACACTTTTTGTGCAAAAGACTAACAAGGAGACTTGCAATATGAACAGCTGATCAGCAGCTCTAATAGGGGTATGCTAGATTAAACTAATAATTGTTCAGCCTGAATTTAAATGACATAACAAATGAGCACAAACAGGCTGATCATATGCTGCTTGTAGTAAAGAAATACTATGATTTATTTGAATGATAAGAGAATTAAAAAGGATCATTCTTATAAAAAATATTCATGTTTAGTCTTTTCCAGACTTAACTGTAGATTAAACAAGGTAATGGTGGAAAGGTTATTATGCTAATATGTCTATGGTAAATTTCTATTAGCCCATTCATTATCTGTCTGCTATACCTAATTCAGGTCTAGTAAATGTTCTCTTCAGAAATGATTCAATAGCAAACCTTTAAAGTGATAATATGTAAATTATTTTCACTATGCCTAATGCTAACATGTTCACACTGCTACTAACACTCCAAATATTAAAATATTATTTTTTGGTGCTAAAAAGTTAAAAAAGAATTCATTATGCAGTATAAAATATCTTAATCTTTTTAAATAAATTACAGTAGTAGCACTGCTCAATTCCTTTATTTTCCAAGTACCTGTATATACAATACAATTTAGCTCTATCCTATCAATTTATGATGAATTTCTAAAATCTAGAAGTGGGAAATATCAGAGAATTACTGGTTAGTTATATGAGACTCTTTGGTGAGGTGAAAGTCAATAACCAGATAATTGTTTTTGATGATGTTAAGTTGCAGACAATTCCCTATGTACCAAGAAACAAACTTTTCCACCTGACTCTTATCTCAGGGCTGTTCCTTGTGGTGCTGCAGGGTTGTTCACATTTGCATCAGAAACATAGTCATTGAGTCTCACAAACTGTGGTCTACCTGAAAGATTATCCATTATCCAGGACCTCATCAGCTCACCCACTTGCATATCTCTGAACCTACCCTTTACCAGGGATGACTGGATGGTATTGAAGACACTGGAGAAATCACAAAACATAATACTCACAGTGCAGCCAGATTTATCCAGGTGAGATAATTGCATCCTCCACTTCAATCTTTGTCCAATAGTCAAACTGCAGTGGGTCCAGGTGGTCTATCACAGGAGGACTCCTATAGTCCAGGACTAGTCTCTCAAGGGTCTTCATGATCAGAGTTGCAAGTGCCACTGGTTCCGTAGTCATTAGGTGGAGAGGCACCTGCCTTCTTTGAAATAGGAATAATGCAGAACGATTTCCACCGCAGTTGCACTTTCTGAAGTCTTAGGGACAGATGGAACAGATGATGGTGGACAACCTAAAGTTGGTCAGCACAGGGCTTAAGAAGGCCTCATGCCAGAATATGAAGAAAAGTTTCATCTTGAAGCTCTGGTCATGAGGAAGGTAAAGCAGTTCTCTACCCAATCAGAAGCAACGCTACAGGATGTGTTTGATGACCACACAGACTGGGAAATGTTCTGGTCATGCATAGATGACATTGAGTTTCTGGAGGTATTTGTTAGCCTTGTTGGCATGCTTGAAAAAAATGACATTATCCCCATGGTAATAAAGTCTTTTGCTATATAAAAAATGTGGGTTGATAGAACTAACCAGAGAATGCCCGTTATGTTGAGTATAATGAAGGGCTCACTACCAATGATATGAGCACTTACAAAGTTGCTTAATATGGAGTACGGTGTGCTGTAAAAGACGCAAAATGCTGGTATCAGCAGTGTATTGAGTTCTTCTTCCACCAGAGCGACACACACTGAATGTGGCACAGACTGTGAACAATTATGGACTTTAAAAGCAGATACAACACAGTTGCAAGTGTGGACTGTGTGTTCACCAACGAACTCAATGCATTCTATGCCCGTTTTGTGGCTGATCATGCTAACATCAGTGACAGTCACAGCCTGCTGACAGAGTGCAGTGAAGTCATTACCATTGCAGAGCACGATGTTCACAGGTCACTGCAGGGTACAGCACCAACCAGTTGACTGGAGTCTTCACCTCCATCTTCGAGTCTCTGACTCAGTCTGTGGTCCCAACGTGCTTCAAAAGATGCACTATTATCCTGGTACCAAAGAACAATAAGCCCTTGTGCCTGAATAACCACCAACCTGTTGCACTGACCTCAGCAGTCATGAAGAATTTTGAGAGACTCATTAAAGTCTCCAGTTTGCCTACCTCCCCAATAGATAAATGGAGGACACCGCCTCCCACGTCTTGTATACCACCCTCAGCCAAGTGGATATGAAGCATAGGAACTATATGAGATTGAACAGCAATGATTACAGTTCTGCTTTCAATACAATAGTCTCCCAAGACTGCTCACCAAAATGAGGTCCCTGGGTGTCAGGAGAACTTCCTCCAAATGAATCTCAGCAAAAACAAGGAACTGGTGGTAGACTTCAGTAGGAAACAGCAGTGGACCTACACCTCCTCAACATCAACCAAGGATTTGACATGGACTGAGCATATTCAAGCCCAGGCCAAAAAGGTGAGTCAGCGTCTTTACCATCTGAGGCAATTTGAGGAAGTTTCGGGTCTCTCCAGTGATCCTAAGGACTTTTCATTCTGGTGCTGTAGATAGTGTCTTGACTCAAACCATCACTTCCTGGTTTGGGAAACGGCTGTGTACGGGACATTAAGGAATTACAGGAAGGGATTCGGGCAGCGGAACACTGCATCAGATCAGATTTACCATCTCTACAGGATATTTATAACAGGACCAGAGCAACTAGGATCACAAGAGACTCATCTCACCCCAGTAACTATCTGTTCGACCTGCTGAAATCAGTCAAACACTTTAGGAGTATTATGGCCAGAACAGAGAAGCTCAGGAGAAACTTCTATCCACAGACTATAAGACTTCTTAACTTGGACATGTTACCTCATATTTTTTCAGCAGCTTCATTATAACACAAACTGAATTCTCTATCTCACTGTATCTCAGCAGCTGGCATGCCATTAAGTCTTTTACGTTAACTAGCAAACTAGCACACTGCACTTACAGTGCGCAGATATTCTGTTCTAATTTACACACTGTTCATTTATTAAGAATCTTGATCCACAGTATTGTTGCTAATGGCGTAACCTCACAAAATGGCAGTGCCGATTACCAAAACAAAAAATAAAAATGGCAACAAAATCATAAAAAATAATGCTGAAAAACTGATGAATATTTCATAATTAAATGAAAATTAAAAATCAAACACAAATACTAACAAAGAATATGACAAAACCCTAAATTCATAGAACAGTCAAAAAATGTATTTAATAAGTATTTTCCCAAACACAGTTTTTGCAAGTACAAACATGAATGCTTGAAACAAAGCATGTGTATCTTTGTCTCTATGAGTTAGAGTTGCTAGAGGTAAAAAGCAAAGCCTGATGTTCAGGTGAGGTTCCAGATGCGTAATAGACACGGACACGGACACGGACAGAACACTTACAGATGTAGTAGACCTTGTAAATGCAAAGTGGCTCTTTGGATATTCAACTTAACTTTTCAGACAGGGACAGAGACAGAAACATACAGGAGGCTGAAGAATAACAGCTACACATGGTTGGGTTCATGTCTACACACAACAGCTATTTAAAAAAATGAATTTATTTTACAGCCAACTAGATCATGGCAAAAATGGGCACAGAGCATCACAATGTGTGCAAAATAGTTTAAAATTACACTACTTGCCAATACACAATTTTGCCAGTATTGTATCTTTTTTTCGAGATACAAAGAAGAAAACCAAGTGAGACATCTTGGAAAAAAAATTAACATATTTTTGATGTTAAATTTTCCTATTTTTAATAAACAACAGAATGTCAGAAAGAAACAGTAAACTCTACTAGAAACACTATCATCATTGTCATGTTGTGACATTTTTATTAATTTGGTTTGATATGCGTCAGTCAGCAATTGTTAGATGGGTGATTAATTAAACTATTATTAAAGATTTATTAATCCCTCAGCTTACTGCTTGTATTATTCACCAATACGAAGGTGTGGATGGAGGGTCCATAGTGTTTTTGTGCTGTTTGACAGGATTTGGCTGGAAACAAAAACAAAAAAAACTGTGTCCAAGAGGAACTAGACCCTTTCTTTTATTGAATCTATATTTTTGTGCTGCAGTTTATGCTCAGCATCTTTAAAATGATTTATGTAGACAACAAAAATGCCATAACAAAGGAGGCTTCAAACCACAATTATTCCCATGACCATAAATGGATCACCTAGCCTGATTGTAGCATAAATGTAACCTTGTGTAAGGCGTACATTCATGCATAGTGCTTTAAGATGGTGTTTGTCATGAGTAGGACTAAATAAAATAGTATTCACTGTCTATTTTAATTCATACAGATTACTGTTATGCACATAGTGAATTACAAGATATGTTTATGATTATGTGTTGAGAAGCTAGAATAACCCCAAAAAGAACAAAAAAGGTGTACTACTCAAAGCACACAGTAAGGATGAACAAAATGGGTCAAGCAAGCATTAAATAACCAGAACAGAAGACAAACCCTGCTACTTTTTCCAACCTTCCTAACCACATTGGTCTCCCAGTCTGCTTGGTGTTATGGCTATGGCTGGTCCGCTTTCCCCCATTAAGTACTACAATAAGCATTCCTTTCTTTCGCCTCCCATTCCACCAGTCAAATACTTGCTATTTAACTGCCTCCAGACTATGCACTTGTGAAGTTCTGTGTAAGAGGAGTCATGTCCACCTATGATGTAAAATCACATCTAGGTCCTGGAGGAGCTCTACATTTGTAAGTGGGACAGTAGACCACAGAAACCTCTACTGGCCCCTGGCTTCCATGCACCTCTGAACTATTCATAAAATCAAGAGTCAGAATCCATAGATACTGTAAATCCCAAAGCAGTCCACTCTTTCTATGATCCTTTATATTCTCTAGAAGCCTTGAGGTGTTGTCATGTTTGATGTTTACCTCATGCCTGTGACTGGTTAGCAATCTGAGTCAGATAATCCACAGTAGTGTTGCCTAGAAGAAATGACTACTTCTGTCTCATCCATTGCATCTGTTCATTATATATGTCACTGCCTGACACTCATCTGGGCCATGAGGACTGGGGGAAATGCTGCCCCCTGGTTGAGCTTGTTTGCACATGTATTTCTCCTTCTTACTTTTGTATCCACTTCATTGCATATGCAGTATTTTTAATATGGAGCTCTGAAACAAATACATTTTTAATTAAATCGTTGCCCAAAATATAATTTGAAGTAATATTATGTGTATTTGGAACTAAAGATATGTTAAGTGAGTCCAAATCAGAGGCTGACATACAAGTCTACAGTGTTGAGTCCAACTGCACACCTGACTCGCACAGCATTGTTAGCAGTAACCGTCTTTCTTTCAAGAACTTTGACACATCTGACAGACTTGGATCATTTGTTCTGAATTTTATGTTTTGCTTAGTAATATATTAGCATAAAATACAAACTCCAAGTAGTCATTCTAATTGTTTTTAATTTTTTAAAAAAGAACATAAAAAGGAAGGGTAGGTTAGACAATGCAGATTTGTAAAACAGCTATTTATTTAATTAAAGTGCTCTCGTACAGAGCCTGCTTCTAACAGCTCTCTGATGACATATGGACAAGTGACTTAACTGCACATTTGCTTAGGACTATAATCAAAACCATCAAAAACAATTTCCATGAACCTTGACTATTAACCAAAAAAAAGGAGAAGAATTTGCTCAACAGCTATAAAGGCTTATATGTATGCATCAACCAGCTACATTATTTATCAAGGGCTTCTCTTCTCCTGTATCCAATTCAACAATGACTTCCTGAACAGGCCTGTTGGTAATGTTTAGATAGGGGAATGCCTAATTATCTTTTTGTTTGCTTTAATAAAGAGACATCCGAGTGCTTCTGCAACATATGCACACAAAATGGTAAGAATAATATAACCTCTTAATGCTGTGCAATTAAAACATTAATAATTAATTGCCTTAACTAACACAACTCATATGCAAATTGGTGATTTAGTGAGTTAAAGAATACAAGTATTTTTCAGCAAGGCCATTTTAAGTTAACCTTTGGAAATGTTGTTTTGAATGCAATGTGATGGCAGTATTTCATTTGAAGAGGTACTTATCTCAAAGTCAACATCTTACTTCTATTTTCCTGATGCATGCTCTGTTACCTTTATTAGTTTGTAACCTGGCAACCACAAGAGAAAAGAATTGGTAAATGGATAGATCTGAAATAAAACAAACCCTCCATCAACAGCCTTTTTAGCCATTTTTAAATGTGTCAGATATAAATGTTACCTTGTTTCAGCAGGTGTGCAGGAAACTTGAGAGTACTGGATCACTGAAAGGTTACCAACTCAGTGTTTTTACCCAATTTCATTGAAAATAACAGCGTTTTAAGAGGTAAGTATCAAATGAACTACTCTGGCTTGGAGTTCTCTCCATAATGTACAAGCTGCAACCCTTTTCTGAAGGCAATTATTTTTGTTTCTTTATATTCTGCATTATTTTTCTCAAGAACTGTTGAGTGTGACCACTAGGTGGCGACAAAGGCAGTGTCACAAAGAAAAATCAATTTTGGTAATGTAACTGTTTAGAATGGGGCCCACCTAGGTATGGATATTATTCAGCTACTGCTGTGTTACAAGAACTTAACAAATGTCTTCTTTGGTCTTAGTAATACCTACAAAGCATCAATGACACTTTACAATAGAGGATACCTACATTGTATCCATTATCCACTTAAAGCTACATAGCAAGTTGACCTTAAAGGTTTGGCTGTGTTGCATAGTAATAGCTAACCGATAAATACAAACCTTTGAAGGCCCTGTTCAAACATGTGACCTCAATTTCTCACATAAACGGTTAGCCTAATAAAAGCATGGTACATGTTAACAGGTACATTTTAAATTTTTGTCACAAGTTAACACAACATAAAACAATTTTATGTAATGTTAGTGAGAATATTTTTTCTAGTGATATTATTATGAACAGAATAACATAACATTAGGCTACTTTTTGAAATGCAGAGTTGAACAGAGCAAAACAGAAGAAATCAGCTCTGCATTGGTCATTAGCCCTTTGAAGTGCAGATTCACATTCAGATTTACTGTTTGGGATTTGAGAGGAAGCTACAGTTTTTATATAAAACAAACAAACATACACATGAAGACATTATGTATATTTTATTGATTGGGCCAGAAGGCTTTTTCCATTTCAGGGTTGAGGGATGTTAGAGGTTATCCTGGCAGCACTGGACAACCTTAAATTGCACCCCAGTACACCACATAATACACATTCACATAATTATAATCACCCTTGCTACTTCAATTTACAATGAACTGTAACTAAATGGACACATCTTATTGATTAGAAAACTCACTCTAACAGGAAGAACTTGCCAGTTCCACACGGACAGTGATCATGTCCTTAGGGTTGTTAGACAGCAGCACTAACCTGTGTGTCAATCACTTCTACAGTATTTTTACTTGAAAATACTTTTAATTTTAAAGAGATAAAGTAAAAGTGTAATAAATTGTGTACAGTATTTAACACAGCCAGGGTCACAGCACTGATGAAAAGTTAACTGATGAGCTCAGATGGTGATTAAATTGCAGCTCAATGAGAATGGAATTCAAACAAATAATGACAGTTTTTGATAGTTAATCTTAATAAATGTAGTATTCTTAAGTTTAGTATAATTAAAATGTGTATATGGGAAGTTGTATTAAGGTACATCTATTTGTTAATACTGTTCAAAGATGAGTCATGCTGAATTTTTTACAAGTTCTTAAAATGCTAAGAAATAAAGAAAATACACAAAGGTATACTATATATTGTGTTGATTTTACAAAGCACCAAGGAGCCAAAATATGCTTTTGAAAAAATTGTTATTCAGTAAAAGTTGTAGATAAAATAAAATAACTTGAAAAGAAAATATTTACTG
Source organism: Erpetoichthys calabaricus (assembly GCF_900747795.2). NCBI lineage: Eukaryota > Metazoa > Chordata > Cladistia > Polypteriformes > Polypteridae > Erpetoichthys > Erpetoichthys calabaricus. Next base: position 171,259,710 of record NC_041396.2, on the reverse strand, counting down.
AAAATGCTTGCCAACTTTGTCACCCTGCAGTTATTTGAATATAAAGAACAAAGAGCACATTAGCTCTGCTCACAGTTTCACTATTAGGTTCATATCTTGGTCCAGACCCGAGTGGAATCTGCAGAAAAAAGTTGCAAAATATAACTTTATCCTGAAAAAAGACAACAGTTTAAAACATTCCAGCAAAAAAACATAAAGGCACTTATTACGGTTACTTTATTTATAAGCATGCGTGTAAGTAATACTCAACAATGAAAATTATTCAGTGGGTGATAAAATCAACCAAAAATGCATTCAGTGTTCATTGAAATAGCTAATCTGAAACTGTTTCTATTGAAATGGCATTTGCTCATGCAACATTTGTAATTTAAGCCAACCTTTAACATCTGTCAATGTTGTTCTTATTTTAATCAAATGTGTTTTACATACTTTTGTAATAAAACAGAGTAAATATCCCCAACAAAGGCATTCCACCAAAGTAATGGGCTGAGACCCTTCTGTACTCCTTGTTCACCTATGACTTCAAGGCCAGACACACCTTCAACTCCATCTTTATACTTAGACAGCTTAGGGTGGGAGGACTGCTGTGGAAGACTGGAGTGGCAGAAGTGCCACTGAGCAGCAGCCAAAAAAGTAGATGGCCTCTAGCAAACGTCACAAAACGGAGCAGGGGAGAGACCCTGCTTTTCACAATGTATTGTATTAGGCTACTAGCAAGTGATGATAAAATAATGCCAAATAAGCACAAAATGAAGATGTATTAATATTTATTTTGTCAATGCAACCATCAAAGGAGTGTATTAAAAGATATCTCAACAGCAACATCAAATAATTAACACAGAAAGCAAAAACACAATTATTCATACATTTCCAATTGTTCAGTGTGTAAAGTTCTAAATCTTATTGTATTTAAGTAATATGATTCATGATAATGACAATGACTACTCAAAAACAGCAAAGATGAGCAAGCCAGTGCACGTTTGAAATTGCGTCAAAAACAATCATTCAATGGGTCGCTTGGAAAGACTCTAGCCTTTAACCACCATGGTTAAACTAAAACTGTGAGCAAAGGCATGCCTAGAGCACTTCAGGGCACCAGAAGCAAACAAAATTTCACATACTCAAAAAAGAAACATTTTCCTAGGTAAGAAATTGCATTGAGCATGCCATGAAAAACTGGAAAAAATTGATTATGATGACTAAGTTGAATTTGCTATAAACATTGTAACAATATTTAGGTGAGTTTTACTTATTTAATTTCTGGATTTGGGCAGTGCTCCTCTTGCCCTTAATGTGCAGACGCCACTGGTTGCATTCATTGTGTTGTTTATATCATACTACCGTATTAGTGTGTGGGAGACATGCAAGTAAGAATTTAATTTGACTCTATGTGTATTTCAATAAATTTAAAATTTAAGTTAATGTTTATAAACTTGGTATAATCTGTTCTTTTAAAGACATATAATCTTTCCATTGCTTTCACTCTTTTTAAATGTGATTCATTTCTTAGTTTTAAGTAAAAGACTATATTTCTTTGCCTACCAGTTTTTTTTTTTTTAATTTCTGATTGTATTAGTTTTTAGAATATTTTGTGCATATACTATCCATCCACAAAGATAAAACCAAGTTTTCCATGGATATTTAAATAATTTTGTCCAAAGTACTAATATAGTAAAATGTATTATGAAAAATATGAAAGAAGTAAAATCTTATTGCAGATCTTCAAAAATACAAAGAAACACTAATGCTGCATGATTATCTTGTCAAACTTGTACACTCAATAAATGGCTTTATACACAAAGACTTTCTGACAAAATCTCATTAAAAAAAATTCTATTCACATATTATTTTCTATAATACTGAAATGATATGATTAATATATTTGGGTAGATTATGATACATCTGACATACTTATGAACAAAATCAAAGTCATTGCTATATTTAAAACATTAAAAGATAGACACAGATTAATACCTGTGATAATGTGAAGGAGGTTGCTAGTGTTGAGATTTACAGTAATTTTTATGATAGTTTATCATTCTAGTTCTTTACTTAAAAAAAATAAGAGAAGCGCTGAAAAGCAAAGATCTTGTCAAGAGATTAAAGTTAATGGGAAGATGATAACAGTATTTACTAGTACCTCTTCACAGCTTCAGGGAGCTGGGTCCATCAACATGTGTCTCTTGTTTGTAAAGAAAATGTAGTGGGAGTTGTTTGTTTATATATTCAGGCACACTTTGGGTATATAAAGTTTTTGGTTTTTTTTGACTGTCAGTAAATTTGAGCTTGACACCCCTAATGTAGAACATAGTAAAAGGTAGCAGCGGATACAACAAAAAAGAGCACTAGAACATTGAAAGAGAAAACGAAGAGTAAAAAAATCATCATGATCAACTGCAGGAATCAAATTAAGTATGCATTGTTGTGAGATTGTGGAGCTTGTTTCAATGTGTTGCAAAATAAATAATTTGATAAAATTGTGGGTAGAAAACCTTTTGCAAAGTCATACTTTTAAACAAGAAGACTTTCACAGAAGTCCCCTCAGCTTCTGTATCCTTGCATTTTCGACCTTCTTCTAAAAACAAGTCTTGTATCCCTCAGCAGTCCTGAACATATCATAGGTGCATTCACAAACAGATATTGGCAATCACCTTTTTAATTTTATAGTGTGTATTCTTTTTATTGAAGTTTTACAAATGGCAGTTTTGTCTTCTACATGATATCTTCTGCAAAATGCATCCACTTTAAGCATGGATGGTTCCTGCTACTAATAGCACTGAAAACAGCCAGTTTGCACAACTGAAAAGGAAAAAACCTACTGAAGGAGCACTAGTCTCAGTTAAAAGTTACTAGTTAGTGGACTTCGGCAGACATATTTTAAATGGCATATTACCAAGTATGGCTGTTTTTAAAGCCCAAAAATATCTGAAGCTATAGCTGTGAGTTTGAAAGAAACAACAAGGGAATGTCCTTCTCTCATTCTGTTCAACTCAAAATAAGACACATATCAAAGGTATTGTATCTTTTGGTGCAAGAATATCGGAGGATTGCACTCCGCAATATAACACATATAGACAATGATTTCACAGTCCATGAGCATCATTACCATCACACCTGTGTTCATTGGTCTGTACAGGATATAATCAAATAAACTGCTTTAGCCCTGCTTCTTGAAACAGGCGTAACTGGGATACGTTTGACAGATATAAGTTTAGGTATCTTGATTCAGATAATCTAAAGGAAAATGGTGTGTTTTTGGATTTACACATATCACCCAACCAGTATGAGGAATTAACACTCATAACCAAAAATGTGAAATTCCCTTGTTAAAAAAATAAAATTAGCTAAACGGATACTTTTTAATAAGACTGTCTGGGCTTCTGAATTATCAATACAACTAATAACAAGTAAGGTACAACTTAATGGTGCAACAATATATACTTTAAATGTTTCAGAACATCTTTGCATAAAGTGTGTGCTCTAGTGGGATAAGGAAAGAAAGAAGGTGGTTTTCACTACTAAAGCTGCAGTATATTCAATACCTCTAATGTAATAACAACAAATGTATCAATGCATTTTAAGTAATGTATAAACAAGGAGTCCGAGCCAAGCTGAAACACACCTCCAGGAAGCTGGATTTCTGTAAGAACTGAGCACTTTTAATTTATGTCTGCTTGGGTATGGCATGCTAACCATGAAGAGGACTGCTGTTCTGTTTATGCTGTCCAATTCCATCTAATTAAACTATATAGGTAGGGTCTATCTTACTTTAGTCCAGGATTTCCAATAAGAATTCTGTCTGTCCCTAGCACATCTCTGATTAAAAAGGTACTACTATCCTTTTAAATGCTGATATTCAAAATTTTGAGGAGTTTAGTGCTTATAACCATTGCTTTTTTCAGTGACTAATATTTTAGTTGAGTACCCACCTACTTACCCTAAGTAAATCCATCCATCCATCCATTTTCCAACCCGCTGAATCCGAACACAGGGTCACGGGGGTCTGCTGGAGCCAATCCCAGCCAACACAGGGCACAAGGCAGGAACCAATCCTGGGCAGGGTGCCAACCCACCGCAGGACACACACAAACACACCCACACACCAAGCACACACTAAGGCCAATTTAGAATCGCCAATCCACCTAACCTGCATGTCTTTGGACTGTGGGAGGAAACCGGAGCGCCCGGAGGAAACCCACACAGACACGGGGAGAACATGCAAACTCCACGCAGGGAGGACCCGGGAAGCGAACCCAGGTCCCCAGATCTCTCAACTGCGAGGCAGCAGCGCTACCCACTGCGCCACCGTGCCGCCCGTCCCTAAGTAAATGAAGAATACAAAAAAAAATATTTATATTTTTGGCCAGCTTGAGTGTGTAGGAAGATATTCACAAAACCATTGCATATTAGAAAAGATGAAGAGTCTGTCTCTTTTCCAGGATGCAAGGCAATTAGCAACAAAGCTTATAACATGTATGAAATTGAATAGGAAAGTGCAATAATGATTCAAGGATAAGACAAGGAATGTAAATTATGGGTCAATAAGTATGAAATTGTTTCAGAATACACAATCAAAAAGATTAACCTTCGGAATTTGTTTCAATATTAGGGCTGACTGAATATCTTTAACTGGAAAAAGGAAGTTTTTTCAAAGAATAAATTGTAGTATTGCAAAGATCTAAAACAATGCCAAGGCCCATTTCAGAAAATTTTCACTTCTGTATAGGTTTATACAGTTACAGTAAGTAGTACTAAAAAGTATTCAGTAGTGAGGAAATGTTTATGCTACACTGACATTGACATTATTTTTGTTGTTCACATTTGGGTTTTTTGTGTGTTACAATGCCACACACTTCACTATCATGGAAGGGCACACATCTGTTTACATATTATTACATGGGCATTGTTTTATACTGTATATGTTATATCTACAACAATAGAGTGTGATGCATTCCCCTTTAAAAATACTATAACAAACCTTGTTTTTCCTTGTCTTAATTTGTTAAAACTTGCTTTTGTGTGTTATCAAGTTTTATTGTGTATATCTATGTAGTTTATTCCTTGTTTTAAGTTATTAACTTGTTTTTGTGTTAGTGTCTGTAATGTAAAGCACTTATAAAATATTTTGTGACATTTGTTCTTGAAAAGTGCTATATTAATAAAATTTACTAAGTTTGCTTACTTGTTTGTAGGCTAGAGCAGAAATCCTCAACCTGAGTAGTACATGAGCAGCTATCAGATGCAATGCTAGGAACATAACAAAAAAGAAAGTGATAGAGGAGTAAGCCTTAACAAGGACAATTAAATGTACATGTCAGGCTGAATTTCAGTTACACTACTTTGTCTGTCAATGCTCCTGAAATGAGTATCCACTCCTGTCTTGCTCACTCAACCTTGTTCTTCCATTTCATGTGCCCATTGAGTCCTAGGTTATGGTTCCTTCTTGTTCTACACTACTTTTCACCAATCCATTTCATGACTGACATATCAAAATCAACAGATTTTTTTGTAAAAGACAGTATCTCGGGTAACTGCTATATTTCTCACTCCCTCTACCTGCATGAACAGTCTGCACAACATGTGTCTCTCTCTCTCTCTCTCTTTCTGTCTCTCGGGTTTGGACCGCAAATGGTACAAGATTTTTAGTTTTGGTAAACCTGTTTGGTGTACCATCATTTTTAGAAAAGTTTTAGAAGTTGGCAAACTACTGCAGAACATTCAATAAGAGACAAAGATGAATGTTAAAAATCATCTATAATAAAATACAAGTATTTAAAATTTAATTTTAATATTTATTAATATTAATCAATAGTTTCCAATTTGCGGTTACCTCTGACCTTTCTTTAAAAAATAATCAAAGAAATACGTGAAGGCAGAACCCAAACTACGCAGCCATTAGTCAGGCTCAGCCTTTACATTTACTTGCAGCTTGATTTAGTATTTTGTAATAATCAGGATATAACTGAGGGTGTAGAAGTGATTGAACCACTAGGGTCAAGTGACCATAACATGATACAGTTCTAAGTGTTTTGGAAGAGTGCGGATGCCAAGGCTAAAACCATTAAGTTAACTTTGAGAGGGAAGATTTTGAGCAGATGTGATAAAGTCTAAGGAAGATGGAGTGGGATAAGCTTTAAAGTCTAGGGAAAGTTGTGGAGCAGTGGAAGAAGTTTAAAAACATTTTACATGTAATGCAGGTCAGGTAAATGTCAAGATTTGGAATTAGTAGGAAATTTTTAAAAAACTTAAAAAAAAACCCAGCTGTATAAGGCATAAAAGATTAATGACTCCAATGTGAATCGCAGGGCATAAAAGAACATGAGGGCAACCATTAAGAAGGATATTAGAGAGGCTAAAAGACAATTAGAGAGGAATATAGTAGATAAGGCAAAAGATGACCCAAAGGGATTCTTTCAATATTTTAGTAGTAAAAGAACAGACAATGAGGAGGTGAAGTGTATCAGGAATAGTAAAAGGGAATTAAAAATACAGACAGTGAAATATCAGATGCTCTAAACTCACATGTTTCTGAGTTATTCACAAGTGAAGAAGTAGAGAACTTCCCAGCTGTAAAAGGGAATACTAAGGAGATACTGAGGGATTTGGAAATTATAGAGAGAGAAATACTGTTTCGATTAAATAGGCTGAAACTAAACAAATCATCAGGACCAGATAACATCTACCCTAGTAGAGTTCTCAAAGAGGTTAGTGAAAGCATATGCAAACCCTTGATATATATGTTTAGAAAGTCACTGTGCACTACAGAAATTCCAAATGGCAAATATTATCCAGTTATATAAAAAGGGTGAACTGGACAGATCCAAGCCAATATAGGCCAGTAAGCTTAACATGCATCACAGGTAAATTAATTGAAAGAATTATTAAGGATAGGATTGAGCAACACATGGCAGAACAGGAGTTTTACTGAACAGTCAGCATGAGTTCAGAAGAGGGAGGTCGTGTTTTACCGACATGCTGGAATTCTATGAGAAAGCAAAAGGATATGATCAAAGTTGATCAAATTTTATTTATCTGGACTTTCAGAAAGGATTTTATAAGGTATCACATGAGTGGTTGGGTATCAAACTAAAAGAAGTGGGAGTTCAGGGTGTAGTGCTTGCATGGGTGCAAAATTGGCTCAGACACAGGAAGCAGAGGGTTATGGTGCAAGGAAGCTTTTCAGAATTGCCTGAAGAATGGTGTCCGACAGAGGTCACTGCTAGGGATGCTGCTGTTTTTAATATATATATAAATGATTTGGATGGGAATATAAACAACAAGTTGTATTAAATCTGCAGATTATGCCAAGCTATGTAGGAAAAAAGGAAAGGAAAATAAAAATAAAGCCTTTTGTAAGGTAATTGTTAATAATAAACCTTACGTTTGCACTGAGGACTTGTGTCTGTGTGGTTGTGTTTAGGGTTTGGGGTGTTGCAATGCCCCCTACTGGTCACATTGCGAATAAGATATTTAATGCTGAACAGATTTTTGCTGGGTTTTTTTCTGTTCTTCAATGACAAAATTTCTACACACATATCTGATTTTATTGCAGCATCGCAAATAGGTTTCCCTCATGATGGGAGTGCCACCAGCACTAGCAGAAGAAAGTGGGGTCATAGAGCTGGGAATTTTATCCATTTCAAAAAGTATTGCTTTCACCTATATGTTTCTTTCAAGTGCCTAAATGCTGTCCAATAACGTTTCAATTGGATGATTTTCAATTACTTTTAAGTTTTAGCACTGATTACCCTTTTGATTCAGAATTTTGTTTTATTGAGACCTGGTAGTATGATTTCATATGGAATGAGGCTCTTGGAAAATCTGTGGCACTTCTTGGTGGCATCGGATGCACCGATACCTAACATCCCAGAGGTTCTCAATTGAATTCAGGTCTGGGAAACATGCGGGCCACTTAATGGTATCAATGTCTTCATCTTCCAGAAACTACCTACACACTCTGACCACATGAGACCAAGCATTGTCCTGCACCAGGAGGAACACAGGTTTTCATCCCGGTAACTAACAGCAGCTGTTGTCTAGCACGTGGAGGTCTGTGTGACCCTCCAAGGATATGTCTCTTCAGATCATCACTGACCTACTGCCATACTGGTCATCAAGGCTGCCAATTGTGGTATTTTCTGGCGAATGCGAATCGAGCTGCCAGTGAGCACAGGTACCACTTGAGGACATCGTAACCTTATGTCAGCTTTATGGAGTCTGTTTCTGACAGTTTGGTCAGAAACATGCACACCCATAGCCAGCTGGAGGCCAATCTCTAGTGCTCTGGCAGTGCTCCTCCTGACACAAAGGAGCAGATACTTGTCCTGTTACTGGGTTGATGCCCTTCTACAGCCCTGTCCAACTCTCCTCATGTAACAGCCCCGTCTCCTGGTATCATCTCCATTCTCTTGAGACTGTGCTGGGAGACACAAAAAACCTTCTTGCAACAACACATACAGATGTGTCATCCTGGAGGAGCTGGACTACCTGTGCAACCAGAATCATCTGTAAGTACCGCTCAAAAATCGGTAAGGAAGGATAATGAGAGAGTGTTGTCTGTGACCACCATTTGCAAAACCATTCCCTTTTTTGGGGTTGTCTTGCTGTTACTTCTCCTGTACACGTTTTGACTTTCATTTGCACCAATGCAAGTGAAGTTGATTCACAATCGCTTATCCTTCCTAACTGGACAGATTGATATCCCAGAAGCTTGGTGTTAGACTGTGATGATTAAGTGATTACTTAATTTTTTTTTGTGCAGTCTATTTCCTTTCTTAATGATTACAGGCCAGTGGCATTGACTGCTGCAAAAATTATAACAACATCAAAATCTTTATTATCTCAGTGGTTCCTCTGTGTTATCACTCTATAGAACCACTCAGACAGCTCTATTTTTATAAGTGTAGGTAACCATCTCTTTCAGTTATTACCATCATATAAACATTACCAATCACTATAAGCAAAAACCATTTGGCAATTAAATAGTTCTTTTCCTGCTGCAGTTCTTCTGGTTAAACAAAGTCCCTGATTCATGTCTGTATCTTTCTCTTCCTTATCTCTAAGTAGCTCCATCTAACCTATATTAAGTTTAATTTATAAAGACACACTGTAATTTACTGGGCTTGGAATGCAACTGTGAATTGTCAAATTGATTTATATAGCTGTGTTTTTTGTGCAAAATATTATTGACTACAGCTATATATAACTTGGTTATACTGTCTATCAATACAACACCAACCAAATTCTTAGCAACTACTCTGCCTGGCAATAAAGTTCAAGGTCAGATTCAATACAACCTGGAACGTTATATGAATAAGACCTTTGTACCACTGGGCACCTCTGGGTCCAGTATCTATAGAACCAGTACAGGAAAGACAAAACGGTAAGTTGGGCATGTCCTCTACTGTTGTCCGAGGCAGAATATGTAGAGAGCACCCAAAATATTTCTTGTGGGCCACTACAGCAGAAGGTGCTTTCTGAGTATTTCTCATTTGAAAAAAAGCACCATCATGGTTGAAATCTCATGGAATCAAGAATTGTCTAAGGTTATTGCAGCTAACCTGATAACTTCCCCTCAAATTGGAGAACAAGTGGTAGTCATATGCTGTGAGAGGGGATGGTTGACAGCTTTGTTCAACAGTCTCCTTAATTTACTGTTTTACACCGCCAAAGAAAATCAGTGTGGGCCTGGTCATGTTGACCTTTTGGGGCTTATATTCAAAATGGATTACATCCCTAATATTATAAAAAATTCAAATAGTATTTCTGACTCTGGCTTGGACCTTGGATTTATTTGGTATTGGAAAATTGTTATGCTTCTTTTGTGTTGTTTTTGAATCATAGATCATATGTTTAAAATTTGCCCAGACTGAATTCATTGGCTTGAGTTTCACCTTGGAACAATAAATGTGGTGATGCTTCAAGAGTCAACATTCTGGGCACCTAGTATGTACAGACCTGGATCATGTTTAACTATTCATGAAGAATGGAATCAATGAACAATAATTAGCTCCTATCACACTTTCTCTCTAGCATTCGAATAATTTTGACACTACACCTGTATATTTTTAATTATGCACAAAAAATCCTGTACTACCATAAACATAAAAATCCAATGGTTAAATATTCACTGAGAATCTAGTATCAGTACATGCAATACATTCCAGCTATTCATATATTTTTATTCCCTCCTTTGAAGTAAATATCTTTAGATTATATCAATACTTTTATAAAAAAAAATTATCTACATAATCTTAAAAACTCATTACAATAAGACCACGGAAGTAAACCACTTCTTCAATCTGTTTGATACATGGCTGTAACTGAGTGTACAATTCTACATCACATACAGTACATTTGTCTTGACTAAGACTGTCAAAAATATACTGTAGATTCATCCACCTTCTCAAACTAGAGTTAGATTAATGTGTGTGTGTGTGTGTGGGTGTGTTTGTCCTTCATAAAATTCCACAATTACAACAACATTTTGCTCACATATTCAGCTTTGTCAGGAAGAGACAACAGACAACCTTGGAGCCCAAAATTTTGTGCCTGGAGTGAGTGAGTTTTAAGGACAGTGCCTTTTTGCGGATTTTGAGCCCTGAAAAAAATTACATGAATATAGTTAAATAAATTAAATTAAATGTAAAACAGGAGCTAGATAGATCTGCCGTAAAAAATACTTACCTGGGAAACCCCAGGTGCTTCTGCTATAGAACAATAATAGTAATAGAGGGAAAACAATGTCTTTTTGTACTTGAAATTAAAGAAAATACAATAAAACCTACAAGGAACAATTAAAAAATATTGCAGCACATTACAGAACCTTTCTCATTTTGCACTCTTTGAAGAAGTCACTGAATCTGCCTAATTACTGTAAACATTCTAGCCATTTTACCATTTCAGTATTTCTTAGTCTGCTCTTTCTCATCCCCTATTCTTTGGATTAAGGCAATATGAATTCAAATAGCTGTGTTACCCATCTAAGAGGTTGAAATCTAAGTCATCAACATAAACCTCAGCATTAACATATGCAGTGCACCATGCAACTTATATCTTTCTGTTATATGCAACTTGTTATGGGATTCATAAAAGCAGTGTTAATGTTTCTGATACACCATCTGTTGGAACAACAAATACAATGCATTTTATTACTAAAAATGTTTGTGATGTGCCATCTTTTGAAATGACAGACAGAGAAATTGGAATGGACACACAAAGACTTATCCTTTAAATTCAATTTATTTTTTGTATAGAGCTCTTCAGCCAGTAAACACTTACAGTGCTTATATAAACACCCCTATTCTTCAGTAAATCATATATCATTTACATATATGAACAAAGATAACAGGTTAAACACATGAAAACAAACCAATTTTTAATCTTACTACCATAAAATAATCACAATACAAGATTCTCCCTGAAATATGAACAGTTAACAATGACATTCCTGGAGAAAAAGCATCTGTGCGATTCACAATCTATTATAACAGAGAAAGTCACAGAATAGTCTGCCTAAATCACGTTTCTGGTGACCCAGACCAACTGAGTGCCTATTACTTTAAGAGCATTCTACAGCGTAAGTATACATTTTGAAAAGAACATTATCAATGTGGCAGTGGCACCAAGTGGAGCAGAGACATACTGAGAAGAGAAACATAATAGAGGAGATTTAGCAACAGATCATAATTATTTTAATACTTTTAAGTGTTTAAGATAGGTGGCAAGGCAGCCTGAAGGCAGGATTGAAGCGGGATGGGAAATGATAGAGTGACTGTGGTCAAAAACAAGCAGGGATCATAACCAATAAATAAAAATAAATCGTCAAAGTCAAAATGTGAACAAGAAATGAAAATACTCACCAAAAGTCTAAATGTTTTTCATTTTCTAACCTCACTAGAATTAACATACCACACAGTTTAGTTTAAAAGAAACTAGGACACTAGTGATGACCATCTACATTATTCTGCCACCAATATTTCAATGAGGTAAGCTTCCAGCTGCCACATGTCAGTAACAAGGCACTGTTGCTAACAATAATACAGCTATAGTCAAGAAAACACAAAATGTTAAGAAGAAATGATCAATAAAATGGCAGTTCAGTGAAATCACCAAAAAAGATGTAGTATTGTAACAAGTGTATAATTAAAATATAAATACAAGACTTGCACAAAACCATTTATTAAATGGTGAAAAATCTTAAAACTATAACACCACTTCTACTAAGCTGTGGAGTCTGTCCATATCCATTTGAACAGAAAGAAGCCCAAGAGCAATTTTCATGTTGTAGATGCCACATGGGATGGATGGGCATCCCGGCCAGGAGAGGGAGCAGACCTGGAAGGAAGGACCGGAAAGGGTGAACAGAGAGCCCATTAAAAAGAAAATATATCATTGGGTTTTTTTTATTCCCCCAGCACACTAGATGGCAGCAGCCCTGGTTATTGGCGCCCAGTGGGAAGTCAGCAGGGCATGTTGGGAAATGCAGTCCGGCAGGGTAGCTCTGCTGGGGTCACAGGGTACCGCAAGAGGGCACTGCAGGGAGACAACTGTCACAGTCCTACTGTGATGGACTTCCATGTGACGATCGCCCTGGCACTGGAAGTACTCCAGGGTCTGTAATAAAAGGGGCCGTACTCCCTTATACAGGAGAGTCGGAGCTGGGTTGTAGATAGGCAACCCTTGACTGGAGGAGGGCAGTGTAGTGGTGAGAGAAATTAGAGTAAGGAGAAAAAACAAACCTGTGTTTTGTGCTTTTTTTTGTAAATTATAAAGGAGTGTGGTGTAATAAACCAACCTTTATTTGAACCCAGGACTGTGCTTGTGTGTTCATGTTAGGGTTTGGGCTTGCTGACACCTGGGTTTCCTTCACAATGTCCATACACACACTAGCATAATAAATATGAATACATAGAACCATGACAATGCTAAATTTTCTTCATTTATACAGTAATTCATGTCAATCCATCGTTTCAATTGAGAGAAGAAGGGAGAGAGATGTGTATGCTAGTTAACAGCAAAAGGGTAGAGTAAAATTATTTTAGTTGAGATACATGAAAGAGGGATGAATTTTAATATATTGGGAAAGGGCCAACTCACTGGACTTATCTGCTTTAAAATGGTTTAGAGACGAATATATCTGAGCAGCTAGTTTTCAGGACACCACCCTCAAGCAGATATCCTGTGTAGCAAGCCACAGCCTTCTATCAAACTAGAAACTGATGATATAACAAAGGAAATTCTAGTAGTTTAAATCCATACAAACATTCAAACATTATTATAACGGCATACATACATTCCTGAAATGTTCTTCTAATGGTAAATCTGAGTTCCAATTTGATTGAAATGTGTTCAGCATACCTTAACATCGGTAACAACATTTATTTCTATAGCACGTTTTCATACAAATGATATAGCTCAAAGTGCTTTACAAGATGAAGAAAGAAAAAAGAAAAAAAACATTAAAATTAGCCAATACCAATTAACAAAGAATAAAGTAAGGTCCAAAGTCCAGGGAGGACAGAAAAACAAACAAAAAAAAAAACTGCGGAGCACTGGAGAATAAAACAAAATCTGTAGGGGTTCCAAGGCCATGAGACTGCCCAACCCCCACTAGGCATTCTACCTAACATAAATGATCTCAATTAGTCCTCATGGTTTTCAGGCTTCACGTGGAAGAATTAGATGATGATGGTCATGTGGACCTCTGGCCTTCAATCCAACAATGTAGGGACTGCACAATGCTTTGATCAGGTGCTGGTGGTGCAGATCACCACCACAGAAAACCGGGAAGAGAACAGCAGAGACAGTAGGGGTTAGTACGGATTTGGAACCATGAAAAAAATGACAATTAAATGCATATACAGAATATCAGGGTTACACTAAAATGAAGCTGTGACAAAGCCATGTTAAAGTAATGGGTTTTTAGCCGTTTTTAAAATGCTCCACCGTATTAGCCTGGCAAATTTCTAATCCTGATTCACACACTTATAAACTTGTTTTTGAACATCATTAAATTTCTTTACTATTACAAATTGTTGCCCCATAATCTTGAAAGTACCTATCTGACATGTTGGCTATACGGTTCCAAACTCTGAAAAAAAATACAATGGCAATGATGTAACTCAACACAGACACCTATTGAATAGCTTGTCCATCTGCACCCTTTGTTTTTCTTGCAAAAACATGTTGAAGAGGGAGCATCCATAACAGCAGTCTGTTACAGCATGACCAAAAAGTACAGGAAGAGGGTTATATTTATAGAAAGCTGAATTTGTATAACAGTGCAGAATTAATGCTTACATACCATACTCTGATTGGTTAAAAGACATGAGGCGCTTCAGAACAGAGAACAGCCAGCCTAAAATAAAAGTCTTTCTCCGTTATATCCTTGTTCTTTAATATTGCTTGAATTCAGCTCTTATTCAGTCATGAAAACTGTATATGTGCCAGCTAGCAAGCCTTACTAGTTGCATGAAAAAAAAAATACATCAACAGACCGAATAACAATCCGATCATCCATTCTCTCCTCCAGATCTGGGAAGTACAGTAATCAATGAAAATAATACAAATACATGGAATATCAAAGTCAAATAACATGTAGAATTGTCTTCCATAACCTCATAACTTATGATGATAAAAGCATTGTCAATAACTGCTTGATCAATCTCAGATTTTTCCCTATGTTTAAAGTAGCTATTTGATTTCCCTCTTATCCAATAAACATTAGCTATTTAGTTCACAGAAGTGTACCTAGCCCTATATTTTCATTTATGATCAGATCAAGATGCCTGAAGAAGGGGCCTGAGTTGCCTCAAAAGCTTGCATAATGTAATTGTTGTAGTCAGCAAATAAAAGGTGTCATTTTGCTTTACTTCTCACTACATTCATAATGGCTAACACAATACAACACCCTAGTGATCAAATCATTTAATATTATCATTGGTGGCGACATAGACAGCATACGTATTACCTGAAAAATGTCAAATGTCTCTACTTTATATTGCCAATGATGTGTACAACAATGATCAGAGATACAGTCCATATACACAAAACCATGGTTGCACCCTTATGCTCTCATCCACAAAGTTGCCCCTATTTACATTTAGCTAGAGTGGTCTTAGAAACTAGGTTATTCCATGAAAAGCAATCAGTTACCTTGCTAATAGTAGGTGTCAGTCTTCCATTCGGAAGACATCAGCAGTACTTTCATTAATGCAAGCCACTGGCTTATGTATTTAAATTGCAAAGGTTGTACCCAAGCCTCTTATTGATGTTAAAATATTCTGTCACCTGCTGGGATTCTTAGTTTGTATCTGAGCTTTCCAATTTCACAAACTGCACACTCACCACTCCATGTATAAGACACTCCATCTCTGTTGTGCTGAATTATTACTTTGTTTTACTATATTCTATATTACGTAGACCCAAGAAGCCACAGTATTATTTGTCCTGTATTGCCACCAACTCTTTCTGCCTATAGGGCCCTAAGTACCCCAGTTCCTAAAAACACTGTTAGGCACTATCCCACAAAATTAATTTCCCTTATACCTTGTTCTACAAACTTTAAAAAGTTTGTACTATACCCTGTATCTAATTGTAATCATATAATTTGTGTCCTAATGATGTATCTAATCCTAATACAAAGTTCCTAATTCATTAATATTCACAATTGTTCATTCCTTCTGTATAAATTACTCTTACACACATAAATGTCATATCCATCATGAAAAACAATAGTTATCAAATAAATGGTACATTTTGCTTGTGTCAAGAGTCTTCTAGTTTAAACTATATCTTCACCTTATACTAATGTATTTAAATATTTTATCGTGTTTCTATTTCTTTTTATGTTAAACTCTATGTTATTCATTCTGTTAATAAAATCAATAACCAACAAAGCTTAAATTGGACTGACTTTAACTGGTAATGTTGAAAGTGCTAAGATGATAATTACTAATGCAATGTAAGAAGTGCTATGAATGATGTTTAAATTCTGATTAACAGTCCAAATTTCATACAAACATTAATCCTTAAAGGTGACTTGTCTTCTCAAATCAAGTATAAATAGTCCTATTAAAACATTTGTCCAAAATATTTATCTCTTACGCACTGCCTTTACTCTAAGTATTGACAATATTATGCTAATCACACTTTACAAGTTGTTCTGTTATATTATCCCAGTTGCTGTACAGGTTAAATCCAAAACAAGTTAAATGCATATTAATCATGCATCATTTTTATCAATAAAAACAATAGTTACAATTTCTCAATAAGCACATGTTGCTCACGAAAAGAGTTAATTTGCTTGCTGTGCCTACAGATAATTAGCTTTCCCTCTGATACCATCCATAACTCCATGGTTCAAATCCTCTTTGAAAGATGTTACTGCAGAAAAATAGATGTTAAGGTGTAATTCCTATTCACTGGGCAAGAAGTATTCAAATACCTGGTCAGCAACAGTAACATAGTATCAAACAAGTGTATGAAAGCAAGGTTAGAGTGTTAATTTTGAGGAGGAAAAAGAAAGAATAGTCCCAACAATAGAACTCCCAACAAAAAGCAAGCATAGTTAAGGTGGAACGACAGTCTTGCAGAGTAAAAGTTTGACATTTCTTTAAACCCAGTCTTCCTTTTGTTAGTCAACCCCGCCTTTGTACAGCATATCTTAGTATTGAACACTACCTGGACTGGAAGCCAGTGTTCTTTGCCAACTACCTTGCTATCTTACAGAATATACTTCAAATTTAATTTAAAATTACTGAAAGAACTTTCTTCCATTTGAGTATGGCCAGACTCAGTTTAAACTTTCACATACTGCATAAAGTACTCAAAATTACTTAAACTATCTTTAACACATATAAACTTACTCACGTTTTATTATTATTATTATTTAGCATGTTATTTAAAGCATTTACATACTTTCGTGTTTACATTTACTTCACTCCACACAAAGAATGTACAAGCCTGAACTTTCATTGCCTTTTACAGGGCAGCAGTGCTAGTCACTGCGCCACCATACTACCCTTATTTATGTTACCTAACGACTCATGTAAAGCATTTAAAACAAATAGCCATAATATATATAATAATATATATATTGTGAGCGCTGTCGTTCAGAAACTCCCTCTTAAACAGTATTTAAGTATTTCACACACTTACACTTCCTCTTTGATGGATCAGTTGCT
Organism: Erpetoichthys calabaricus; assembly: GCF_900747795.2. Lineage (NCBI taxonomy): Eukaryota > Metazoa > Chordata > Cladistia > Polypteriformes > Polypteridae > Erpetoichthys > Erpetoichthys calabaricus. The sequence goes on along the minus strand of NC_041396.2, from coordinate 171,242,524 downwards.
AGTTTGCCTCTCGTTGTGCTCCTCGCATGGGGCTTCGAACATTTAAGACTGTGCTGTGGCTGTCCTATGGTCTCACTCTCATGTCTCTCTTCCCCCAGACTCCCTCTGCTCTAGTCGCTGCTTCCGAGCCACTGTACCCCCTTGATGAGGAAGACTTTGTGTTCTTTTGACCAGGAGTTGGGGGCAAGGTGTCAAGTTTGACAGCTGTTCTTTGTGTGGCTGGATTGCTTCTGAAAGAGACTTGTGTTTGTATCTGCAAGAACAGCAATAAAGTTTCTTCTCCTTGGAAATCCTACTGTATTCTCCTGTGCAACGTTATGACCCATGCTTGACAATATTTATGAACCTTCACATTTGGAACCTATTTAATAAGTCAGCAGACACACACATACTGCTGTAGTATTACCTAGGCTCAATACACACACACACACACACACACACACACACACACACTGCACGTCCTAAAAGAATCATGGTATATTGAACCTCACACACACACCAGTAGTATTTTTATTCTTGGAAAAAATTATCTCCTTTTTTTAATTATCAGAAGATCATTTTTCCTTAAGACTTGAACAGAGTCTGAAGGGAAAATGTTTTGCTCATTTATAAACATTTTAACGAACAAAAGTAGAGACGTTTTAATGTTACCAAAAATGACATATATTCAAAACTCATTTTAGCCCAAATTAACTCAAAGCTCTGGAAATTTATATCAGATATTTTGAAATTTGTGTGCACAATATATTTTCAGCAAACACTTTGAACATCCAGTCTAATACAAGTACATTTCAGACAAAGTCCCATTTACACATCATTTCTCAGGCATAGAACACCATTTTCAAACACATGGAACATACTTTCAACATGCTTGATGGCTCAAATTATTTTTCCCTCAACCATGTCACTTTAATAACTAAGAAGCATTTTACACCTTACATTCTTTTCATACATTGTCTTGATCTTTCTTATTCTCTCACTGCAATCTCTCCTCGCATTCAGGACTCCGCTGTGCAATTAGATCAAATATTTTAAGTGTTTATTTTAACCAATCCCCTCATTACAGTGTGTTAATAGTATCTTCGATCTCACCATACTGTACTTCCTACTTCATCATCAGTCCACTTCCTCTCACATTTGAAACACTTACTGTTGCCATTGAAAACACCAGTCTAAAGACAGATAACAGACATCCTTCCCCCTGTACAATATCTTCACTTCCTGAAACTTCTTTAGGGCCACCAGCCATTACTCTGTTTCCCAAATTTAAGACCTGTCTTCTGCTCTACATATTTATTATCATCCTTAGACTTTTTACTATTTTAAAGCCCTACAACTTCAATTTACACACACAATCTCTCAGTTGCAATAGTCACATATTTATTTCCTTTTAATTCGCTGGATGTTAAGATGTCTATTTATTTACACACCCTGCTCTGCAAACAAATCAAGAACAAGTTAACTATCTTTATCTATACACTCCACTCATATTCACTTTGTTGATTAGAACAAAGAAATACCCAACTGCCTCTCATGACACAATCTTCCAAAGTTGTAATGTGTGTAAGTACACATTAAACATAAACCTTACAAATCTATATTAATGACAAAAATCTTACCTTTCAATCTAAGCCCTATTCTATGTATTACCAGTTACAATTTCCACTTACTGTGTAAATTGTTCACTCTTCAATTACTATTCAATTACGTTATTTTATTCTTTAACACCAGGTAAGACCACAATTCCCACTACTTGTGTGAAACATCTTTCACTTGTAGCAGTAACACTCAGTAACACTGCCAACACCATTCAGCAATTTTGTAGCAGTAACACACAGTAACACTTCTAGTAGCACTCAGCAAACCCTATTCTAATGACAAATTCATATTTCAAAACAAGCTAGCTATTTTATAGGATTACTCTCTACTCCACACACAAACCACTCCTATTCTAACAGCTTGGGGCTGAACCCAGTGCCTTTTCACAAAAGAACAAAGTTTCTCCTACCTGTTATGGGTTCGATAGTCACATTCCCCAAAGGAGCTCAAGCAGATGGGAATGGCTGGTCCTAACTTTCCTGCCATACATCATTGGACTCACTTCCATTGAGATTCCAATCTGCTGGGTACCGCCCATGTACAGGAACCAGGCCGCCTTAACGTTGGGTGCCAAAATTCTGGTAGAAATCAAACATATTAATTAAAGAAATAAACTTATCCTCTACAAGGACAAGTCTGATAAAATCTTTTTGAGTCAGTAATCAGGCATGATCTGATTCAGTCCATCTAAATCCTTTATTACTCTTGCAGCAAACACACTGAAGAGGAAGCATCACAGCAGTCTGTTACAGCATGATCAGAATGGTCAAAAAATACAGTTAGAGGATTATATTTACAGACAACTGAATCTGTTACTTTAAAATTATTCCATCCCACTCATAAAAGCCAACACTTTTTGGACCACAGGTCTTTGTCATAATAAACCAAACAGAGTATTAACATAAATACTGGTTCATACATGCAGACAGGTGAAATCTAAGCATGCGGCACTACAGGAAAAAAACACTTACCATGGAGCATCTGTAAAGAAAAGAACCAAAAGAGTACATTGACCATAGACACTGAAAGCAACTAGGAGGGGAAAGTGAATAAAAAGTACTGAAGACATCATAAAAGCATAACAAACCAAACAAGTGTGTGTGGAGTAAGACCTATTGTTGGTAAGGAACAAATTGCATGTAATCACTTAAATGAGGAAGCAGTTCATTCCAAGGTTTTAGGACTCTACAGCTAAAGGTTCACACTTTTGTTTAATTCATTTTGAAATGTTTAGAAGACTAGTATCTTTAGATTGTAATGCACACTCGGGCATGTAAGTATTGACAAGTTCACATAATCAAGTGAACCCATTACTGTATGTATTGCTTCAGTGATAAAATGAGACAAACACTGAATAATTTGGAATAAAGAAAGTGCCATTTACAAAAACAAACAAACAATTGACAATGGATATATTGAAATGCTGGCACAAGTATTGAATCACATACAGATACAACAGTTGCTCACATATTTATTTACATATTATGTTTTGAGTCCCTTTAAGATTATTACATAAAAATCAATTGAATCATTTTCTGCTATACCACCTTGCAGTATTCTCCTTTGCTCTATTGTGGATTTTCTCTCCTTCTCTCTCTCTATGTGTGTGTGTGTGTGTGTGTGTGTATGTATATATATATAAATATATATTGTGGCAGACGGCCAAGGCCCATAACCGGCTGGGACGCCCCTTCGACACTTGGTCCGGGGGAACAGACATGGGTGGCATACTAATTCCCCCGGAACGCTTGGTGGCAGCCCCCCTGGGTTGCTTCAGGGCCACAGACATGGGACTTCAGAGCTCAGCCCTGTTGATCTCCATGGCCACCGCCAGGGGGAGCTGCACGGCTTCCTGAGCCCATGTGGGCGGTGATGCAGCCACACCCAGAAGTGCTGGGTCACCCAGATCTAGGTCATCAATCACCTGAAGTACTTCCGGGTGGGCTATAAAGGGAGCCAGCAACCACCATCCGGAATCCAGAGTCGGGAGGAGGAGGAGGACAATGCTTGCCAGAAGGAGAGGTGGTGAAGATTGTATTTGCTTTGTAATTGGACTTGTGTACTTTGTGGGACTGTGTTAGGGCTGAGGTACATGGGGAAGACGTGGCCCCCAGCGGAAGAAAAATAAATAGTGTTTATTTTTATGTGTACCTCCGTGTCTGTCTGTATCGGGTCCGGCGCCTTTATAGTGCCCTTGTCACAATATACAGTAAATATATATATATATATATATATGCACAGTATATACACTCTGTGTTACCTGGCTTCGCCCAGCAAATTCCCTAAGACGATGGGCCTTGGTTATAGTTTTAAGGGTTAATCGAGTGTATCACAAACCCTGTGTAAGTAACTGAGTATTTTTTTGTATACAATAATTGTCCACAGGGGCAAATATTATTAGTGTACCGGAGCTTGTTACTCTGCTACATACAATTGCATGTGAGTAAAACATTTCTGCTGTAGGTCAATCCTTGCTTTTCCAAGTGACTTGGTTTTTGTTGCTGGTCATTTTAGAGGAAATTGCCTTCTTTTCAATTCAATCAGGTATTTATTTGGAATAATTGGAATTTTGAGTATAAATATAATTTTACCCAGAGTCAGATCCTGTAAAAGTGGTATGTTTAGTCAGGTTGAAGGTAACGTTTTGATCTGTAAACTTGTACTGTCACAAAGTTTTGGAGGATTTTGGTCAAAAGCAGTATACGCTGAATCATGATTTCCTTTAACTTATTACATATAGCATTGATGTTTACAGGCTATACATTTACCTGGCCCATATAATGAAATGGACATTGTGAAAGAAAAATTAACTGCTTGCAAGCTACTAAGGGTTAATAGCTGCTATAACTCCAGGTTATTCATACAGGCGTCTGGCATAAGACAGGGAGCAGTAAGCTGACTTAGGACAATTTCCAGTTTCTTTAAGAACGCATTTATTTGACACAGGAAAGATTACCTGTCCTTCTTTATGGTCTATCTGACAACTAAAAAAAATAGAAACAGATGGCCCATTAGCGTAGAACTTTGCTCTTCTGCCTTGCAATACATGAATCCACGTACTCATCTGTGTCTGATTAAAAAGCTGATTGATCTGAAATATTCCTGTCTTCCTCTGAGGTTTTAAGAACTGGACAGATAAGGACAAGTGAAAAGAAATAATATTGTGAATTATGTACAATGTCCACCTCCTCTGTTGTATCTGTGGGGAAACCCTTTATTGAGCTGTGAAACCATATAAACTGACCAAAGCATGCCATCACTCCCGGCTTGTGTTGTAAATAGGGCTTGAAGTGGGATAGGACCCTGTACCAGCAGTTCCCTGTTTCTGCTTGGTGAACTGGAGTGAAGTGGCACTTCTCAGTCTGACCTCCAAGGACACACCTTATTTCTTTACAATATTGCATGTATTTTATCACCAAGCAGCCCCTAATCCCCCGTTCTTTGAAGTTTATGTATATAAGTGTGCTTGACAATCCAAATTGGCTTGAACTTGTATGGATTTTACTGCATCACCGAAAATAAGAAGAAGCTGACAGAATAGGGAGTACTGGGTGTACCCAAGGAGGCCACTTGCTAACCTCATCTTCTTTGAGTTTCGCCTAACTTTTCTTTGTCCCTTTCACATCTCATTTTCCATGCATCATCTTTTTTTCCTGTAAAGGGCAGCTGTCCTTCTTTATTCACCGGCAGCCCCAAAGTGATTAAAGGCATAACTAGTACAGTGGCATTGTTCTGGTTGTGACATGCATTTGCATGAACATCATGCCTTATTTCTCTGTGTGATCACAACTGAAGCAAAAAATGGATGTGATGCCTAAGAATGCACAACTGCAGCTTTATTACAGACAAGAAATAAAAAAAACAAAAAAACTTGTCATCGAATTTTCTATAACATTACCATATTTATTTCAAATCAGTCAATGTGTTTTTGAGGTTCTGGAGTATTTAGTTTTTATGTTGGGGGGTGTATTTCATAAAGTAAACTGATTTTATTAACAACAATAAAATGTCATTAGAATTCTATAAATTGCTCCATTCCTATATGTACTGTCGCCATGGCTGCTATCCATGCCATGAGAACAACTGAACGGCTTGCAGAATACAAGTCTTAATTACTACTACTTAATTACTACTAATTTATATAGGTATGGCACATCAGTAGGGCACTGAAAAATACTCTACATCCATAGATATTTTCCTAAAATTTATCATAATACTACTGAAACAGATCCAACTTTTAATATATCCTATTGCTTTATAGACTTGTAGTCTTCTTACCTGTGCTGGGATACACCAACCATTTGAAAATCCAAGCAAATTATACTATACGCTGCCCTCCTTCCAGTGTATTATTAACCTCTGACCCTTCTTAATATGTTTTCCTTCTCTGGCAAATCTATTCAGCTCATTCCCGACAAGCATCTCTTTTACTTTGCCGGAGACAAATAATGTCCTTGCTAGTAGAAGGTAATGAAGAGGATGAAGCCTAATGATTTAGGTGTTGCATTCTAATACTAAATATCTAGATGTGCTACAACCTACCAGATGAAATCCATCAGGTCATGTCAATCTCAGTTTTTTAAAATATAGACAGTATAAATTTTTTGCAGCTGTCTCATGCATTCCTTCAGGATGTTAAATTGCAAGGAAAAGATGAGAACATATCAGTCCAATGTAAATGATGCAAATTGTTATTACGTTTATATTTCTACTTCTGCTTCCCCTGTTTAGCACAATCCTCTCTCTCAGTCTTAATCTGTAAGCAGATTCAAATTCAGGCATTCATTTTTTAGCCTTTGTCTTTATTCTGGTCATAAATTTTAAAAAGAAAAATATATTCTTAATATATACATACTGTATATATAAATACACATGCATATATATAAAGGAGGGCGGTACGGTGGCGCAGTGGTAGCGCTGCTGCCTCGCAGTTAGGAGACCTGGGTTCGCTTCCCGGGTCCTCCCTGCATGGAGTTTGCATGTTCTCCCTGTGTCTGTGTGGGTTTCCTCCCACAGTCCAAAGACATGCAGGTTAGGTGGACTGGTGATTCTAAATTGGCCCTAGTGTGTGCTTGGTGTGTGTGTCCTGCGGTGGATTGGCACCCTGCCCAGGATTGGTTCCCTGCCTTGTGCCCTGTGTTGGCTGGGATTGGCTCCAGCAGACCCCCGTGACCCTGTGTTCGGATTCAGCAGGTTGGAAAATGGATGGATGGATGGATATATAAAGGACCACTGCTGACACTGAAGTTTCTTTAACATGGTGAGCTTTAAGCAATTATAAAAACAATCAGAACTATGCTACTGTAAGAAAACATTAAAATGCACAACATTTATAAATACATGATGAAGGAATACAAGTTACCTTATCTCACATTACATTAAATAAATTTGTAGCACTCATCAGTCACTAACTGAAGAAAATTAAAAAATGTAAACATGGATTTTTTTTGTCTATTCCCCTCTTAAAATCTACCTACCTCTGTTTAATATGTTGGGGTATTGAGCAGAATTTTGATAGTCCTTGTGAGGATGCAATGGAAAAAGTTTAGAAAGCACTTATTTACTGTAGATGCTGCATTTCAGTAAATCAAGAGTAGTGCCTCAATGGTAGAGCACAATGCCCAGTTATGAAAGCCTGTTTTGAGTGTTTTATTATATCTTATTTTATAATGGAGAAATATTTTTTAAATCTTTATGGTGTCAATATGTTTGTAATTTTCCTTTGGTCACTATATTTTATGGATACCATTGTACATTAATGTTCCACATGTAAGCCACCAATCTACTTAAAATTAATTTAAACAGTCAACAACCTGTCCCTGTGAAGTAACTCATGTGATACTGCAGATACAAAGTTATCAACATAAATGACCAAAGTTTAATTATTACTGCTAAAGGAATAAAATGGTGCCTGAATTCAGTAGTAACAACAGGCTTGGTGTCAGATGTCTTTCATTTTGCTTTAATGCAGATCAGGAGCCAATGAAAAGTACAGACTTCCTTACTTTTGTTTGATGTGATTTTTCATGAAAAAGATCAGAAATATTATTAATAAAAGCATTCCATTTGGTGCCCTTTCCCCCTTACACCTACCACATTATTGCTCATGCGATTGATTGATAGATATGGAGCTTCTACATATACATATTTGCTTATTAAGAGCCTGATGATTAAATGCAGTATTTTTCAATAGGTTTTTCTTCATCAATAGTTAATGATTGTTTTTCCAGTTAATTCATATTTTATCAGTTCTGAAGCTTACCTGTTGATTGCCCTTTGTTGTTGTTTGAATTAAATACTGTTCTATTGTAAAATTACTCATTTTAATGCAATTAAGAAAAATATACTTCAACATGTTGTGTATTCAAATTAACTTTATAATTATTTTAAAACCCAGTAAAATAGAATCAGTTGCATTTTTGTAATTATCACATATATAAGTGGAGGCTGGGACTATAGGCAATTCAAGCTGGTAAAGGACAGGGATAAGGCCACATAAGGCTATAATAATACATGCTCTGGCGATGGTAATAAAAGTCACACTGCCAGGGCAACAAATCCCTTGGGTAGTATGCTTTGTGAGTGTGTACAGTGTCCAGAAGAGATATATAGTACTAACCATCACAAAAAGAAATGATGTGTGTCCCGATTGGAAACAAGCTATGTTCCCTCAGGTTGCTAGAGGGCATATAACATGACATTGGAAAGGCTTATCTGATCTTTTAATAAAATGAAGGCATGGCTTTTTAAAGCTTCCCCCCAATTTAGTGGTGCAATGAACAACAGATATGTTTGGAATTCATGGTACTAATATAGGGAAACCCCTTACCTTGGAAGTGATTTCTGGGCTGCAGCACAAGATACATCAGTAATGGGTTTAAAGAAAGCTGTGACAGGCTAGCTTGAAATTGAAGGAATTCATATGAACAAAAGGTCCACTGGTAAGACCTGAAATTTGGGAGGGAGCAGTATGAGAGATGAGAAATATGTACTTGGTGTGGTACTAAGGTAGAAAATTGGCCAGAAATTCCCAGTAATACACAAGAATTATTCCTACTGGCATTTATCCTATGTCATCTATGAATCTGAGTATCCTGGGTTTCAGAATGGCTCTAGAATACCCTCTATTGTTCATAATACATAGTTATGTCTCCAGTACCTTCAATACCATCTAACCATCCCAATTTAGGGTTAAACTCTGAGACATACAAGTGGAAGACCCTGTGGTGTTCTGGATAATGGACTAACGGTCAGGCAGACCCCAGTTTGTGAGGCTTAAGGACTGTATCTCTGATGTGGACGTAAGAAGGAACAGTCCTGTCCTTTTCTCTTCAACCTGTGACTGTGTCTCCTCTTTTTATCTAAAGCCAAGTTAGAAGTTGTCTTACTTTTTAGTAATTTCAGTATGTGTTTTGGAAGGAGTTGAATAAAAAGCAAATATTTCCTCTGACAACACATAAATAATCTATCTATCTATCTATCTATCTATCTATCTATCTATCTATCTATCTATCTATCTATCTATCTATCTATCTATCTATCTATCTATCTATCTATCTATCTAGTGACAGGGAAATATGCAGATTCATCCATCCATACATTTTTTAGGCATATCCTAAAAGTATCAGTTGCAAGGAAATCCAATCATTAATGTGACACTAGTCTATTGCAATGCACATTCACAATCATACTAAGCATTTTTAGGATCACCAGTTTATGGAATACTATCTGTGTAAAAATGAAATAAATAAAATATCAGTTGTGAATGAAATAATCTCATGAAAAAGTACACGATATATATAAAATCGAGTCATTAAATTTTGAAAAAACAAAAAACAAAATTAAATAAAAGTCATCTAATAATACTAAATACAATGCTACAATTTTACTTTGATTCAACAATGTAGTCACCTTTAATATAATTATCACTGGTTTTATTTCAAGATGTCCTTATTTTTAAAGACTGTTTTTATTCAATAATGTGACTAAACTATCAAAGGTCTTTAGTGCTACTTTTAGCACATTATAACTGGCAAGAAGGTTTTGCACATTAAATATACAGAAGCAATTCAACATTGCAACTCTACCAAACAATGAACGCATTTATTAAATCAAGATAAACTATACTTTAAAAACCTTCTGACTTAGATACACTGCTAAAGTTCATGGGAAATGCCTTGTAAAACAACAAACTCAACACCAAGGACAAGACTCTGCTAGTATTATGCCCCAAACAACACAATACTGCCTGTATCACAGATTGCTCCATTCTTTCGCACTATCTCAGTCTCCACCAAGAACATTCTACAATTCCTGCAAGAATCTCCTCTTTAACTTGTCTATTAAAGTCTTCACTTGACTTCTTGAACAGTCTCCAGGCTTGTGGAATTCAGGTTCTACCTAACTACCTATCCCTTTCCAACTGGTTCACTGTCATTTAAGCAATTAAGCCAGTCCTGTCTAAAGAACAGTCTGTTGACCTGTATGATGTTATTTTCAAAGTAATCAGATAAATGCTGTTCAAAGTATTTACATTAATAAAAAGGATCTTACTAGTTTAAGACTGATTAAACAAAGTGCCCTCACAGAAGATTATCTAGATGGAAACATATCACCTCAAATTTCCAGCCACAGATATTCAACATTAATTCATGCTTCAGTAATTTCTTCACAACTTCACCATCAACATCAACCTTTGGAAGAGAACTAACCAGTCTTTGCTTTTCCATTATATTGTCAGTTTATGAACAAAATACCATCATATATTAAATGATCTCTTTCTGTTTCATCTGGAAAACTAACTATCCCAACTTTGTCAGTGGGAATGCAAATAGGGCTAAAGATCTTTGGTAGCCTGCCACCTACAGGAAAAAGTAATCAACAGAAAAAGATTAACTACTAGGGACTGATTCAGCCTGTTGGTCTTTGTTTTGACTGACAAGTGACAAAACCATCAAGAAAAGAGACACTTTGAAAGAAATAGTACAGACATTAAAAAGACACATTCAGAACTGTGCTTTTTTGGGAAAGTTTAATTTTTAAAATAAAAACAATCCTTAAAAACAAGGCCATTTTGAAATAAAGCCTGCAAAAAATAAAAGATGATTCTGTGTTTCATAATTAGGTGACTTATACTTAATTCTAGATTTTTTGTTAATATGCTGAGTCATTTATATATATCATTGCACTTTTTCATGTGATTATTTATACCACCTTTGCTATTTTATGTATTTAATTTTGGCAAAAAACTGTATTCTGTACCAATTCTGTACAGGTTAAGTCTTCCCTGTATGTTTCTGGGGACATGACAGGAAACTAGACTACATGAGGAAAATCCCTTTGAATGAAGGTACGTGAAAATTTCAGACTGACTTTAAAAGAGGTAATTAACAGAGCCTTGCACCTGGAGCTGTGTTATGAGAGAACATTGCTAACTTTAATAAGTGTAATTGAAAAGTAAATATTGCATCATTACCTATGAAACTGTTGAGCTGTACTGAGCTTTTCCCATGATGCTATAATAAAAGGAAATTAATCATTTATTATGTAGGAATTATTTTTATTTGCATTTCTTCTTTTTTAATTAACCCTAATAAAGTGTATTTGATATTAAAATGTCTTTTATACGATAACTCTGAGGAAGACAGCAAAAGAAGAATTAATACTTCAACTAATCATTAAAAACCAAGAAATGGAAATGTTTTAATTTTACTGTATTGTCAAATTATTGCATTAAGGAGCCACTACATTATATGGTTTTATTTACTAAAATATTTTAAGTAATTTGATAGTTATTCACATTATAACATATAATGGTTTTGAACAAACAAAATAAAAAGCCCATCTCTGAAGGGTACTGAAGATAGCAACAATTTGTGTATTTCCAAAAGTCAGACAAGATAATCAAAAAATCATTTTTGGCAGAAAAATTGTGTCCTTGGTTCTGCTTCTACGATCAGACCTTCAGCACAGTTGTCAAGAGCGTATGTTTGATACTTGTTTGTATTTTCTTTTGATGATCATTTAAAAATTGGGGCTTTGCATATTATCAGAACCTCAGCAGCAGCATACAAATAAAACACCTTCTTCAAAACAGCAGTGCTTAAAAAAGATGACAGAATTACCTTGAACCAAATTATGTTTTCTAAGAAGCAAGAGTTGATAAATATCACTGGTATTTATTTTTAGATAATGAAAAGGCTTTCTAATTGAAGAGAAAGTGCAATTACATCTTGCTGGGCTTTAAAACTGGTAAAAAAAATGCGAGGATGATTATGTTGGAATGCTTCTTGGCAAATTGGAAATGTAATATTTGAAAGTACAATTAATATATATTGGCAAAAGGCTGAAACATTTTACATTATCTGGCCATGGATGGTATTTGAATAGTAAGGACATTCCTGATAAAAAGATAAATGAATGTGCTGGAATTTATTTAATTTTGAAAAGATGCTTTTATAAGATAATACCAAATTCACCTTCATAACTAAAAACATGCTAACCACAAAAAAAGTCTATTAATTCTGATGAATGAAAGGTTGTGATCATTCAGATTTTCCTTTAAAGTGATGAATACTCCTTTTCTGAAATTAACGTGTATATCTATTTGTTCCAACTTTTTAATTTTTATCATACTATTTTTTGCAAGGAATGCATATATTGAGTTACTGTGTCCATTCTGTTTTGTTTGCTAAATGTTTCTGTAGTACACTTAAGAAACTACAAAAGCTAGGCTCTGCATTTACATTCCATTCCTGAGAAAACCCTGACAGAAACCTATTTATGACTCTTTTAGAAATTTAATAAAATGGATTTTTTTTCACAAATACAGTCAGAACTAAATAGCCAGACTTTTGAACTGTAACAATTAAACCTTTTGAGTTCATTTTGTATTCCATTCTTGCCGAGGATTAAAATCCACTTTCAAAGTGCATTAATTTTAGAGTCATTGACCCTGATCTTTATACTTTGTAATTTTTCAATACTATGAACAGTGTCATTTGTTACAAGCATATGTTGATATAAAGCACTTATTCTGGCTAGAAATCTTGATTTTAACATTCACATTATGAAACAATTGAATTCACATATGAAATAATAGTCTAGAATGTTTTCTAATGCCATATACCGCAAAAAGAAAAATCTATCTTCATAGAATAAAATCTAACCCATATCCAAAAATGTATAAAGTAGCTGAAGTTTCAACTGCCATGTGCACTAAATGAACACAGTGCTGTTACTCTATCATGAAATTTGAACAAGGCTTTTTGTAACAGTATTGTGCAATTATTTTTCAAATATACCATTATTGTACCATGTTGAGATATACGCAATTTAATAAATATGCTTCTTTTGGTTTTAATTCAGAGCCTAATCTTTTGGTAAATAAGGGAATAATATAAATAATAAAGAAATTCAGTTTAAATTTAAATAGCACTTCTTAGGTCACTAGATGTTTAACTGTAATTGTAAATTTAAATGTCCACTGACTGTGCCCCCCCCCCCCCCCCACAGTGATTTATTTTTAATGGGCATACTGTAAATGGATGTTTTTGATTCCCATTGTCAGCTTGTCATTATCATCATTTTATTTTGATTATATCAAACTTTTGCTCTGTTTTACTATGCATGCAATATTATTTTTGTGCTCATGAGTGTAAATGATGAATTTTTCATTTTTTTGTTATTACTTAATAGCTGGAAACTTATGGAAGGAGATGATCCTCTGTGGCAACCCCTATCGGGAGCAGCCAAAAGAAGAAGAAGAAGAAGACTTAATAGCTGGAAACTTCTGCAAGTGCTCTCGGCCTGTACTTAGTGAATAGTGCTATACAAAAATTAATCGAATTATCTGTTTATTAGAAAAATAAAAGATTGCCTAACTTCTAGTCATTTAATATGGCAACTGCCAAAAGGAAGTAACTGGAAGCATTTAAAATTGAACCAGTTATGTGCATAAGCATAAGAAACAATCCATTAAAATTATAAATGAGATATGCCCAGACACACTAATAACACATGACAGTAAAATAAGAACAACGTTCTTGGATAATATAAACCTCAAGGTCTTGTGTCTGTTGTAACAGGCCATGTTACAGTCACAGTTCTAATGATCTAGGCCTACTGACCACCCTCCACCTCCTATGTATTTAAAATATCCTAAGTACATTTTAGAGAGTGTAAAAAGAAAGGTAAATAGAGCATAAAAGCTCCTTGCAGTCATAACTTGTAGTCAAAAGATTGGTGTTTGGTAGAGTTTAAATGGTGGGAAGAACAGAAGCCTGAGTTGGTGAGAATGGTGCCAGTGGTTACTTGGACGAGTGTACACTGCTGTTTAACTGCTCTAGACACAAAGGTGTTGTCCCATGGGGCAGCAGGTTGAATGCTTTCTATTTTTATTTTATATAATTTACTACTGTATTTAACCCTCTCTTGTGCAATTTATGTGTGTAGTATATCTACACTTTCATATAGGTATTTGCCTTTCTGGCAATTATTTTGTTTGTAGGTTGGAGCTAGAGATAAGTTACAAACCATCTTTGGGCCCCAACAACATTTTTGTGTCTACAATTCTCTAAGTGAAGTAATACTTTCTAACATTCGTGCAAAAGTTACTCTTAGCAAGTGTTATGTGACAGATTGAATTTTTGTGAATTTCATTTTACTGTTGTTTTTGTTGTATTTGAAGTCAGTGATGTACTGTTTCTTTAACTGTGCATAAGTTTCATGTTCTTTGTGGGTGTAGCCTGAAGAGTTGGGGCCACTCTGATGTCACAGCTATAAAAGGCTGAAACCTGTCAATATCCAATAATGGTGACTGAAGAGTGTTGGTGTAAGTACCTTTTTTTTTTTTTTTTTTGCTGATTGTTGGTTTATGGAATAGTGTATTTTGGGACTTGCTTTTTGGATTGACTTTTAAGCAACTGTTTTCCACTCAGTTGAGCATCTTTGTCACTTAAGTTTTGTTAATTAAATCTGTATGTATAAAATTCCTTGTTGCCTTTATGAGTGCAAGTCGGAGTTTTTGTGGTTATTTTTGAACACATAAAGCCAGTTTTTGTTTTTGGGGCCTGCCTGGCAAATGACAGAGAGTAGCAGTTAAGGACTAGCTGTATCTGGGTTAAGCCACTTCAGGCAGATCAGAGGAAGTCCTTTCATTCTTTTATGATGATTTTTGGAAACATTAATCCTTTTTGTCATGTTTAGGACTCACAACAACAAACTTCCTCTTATACTCCTATTCTGTGAAAAAAACTAACTAAGCAACAGGTAACATCTGCCTTTTTAATTTGCCACATAGTTTTAAACATGTTTATCATGTCACAGATCCTTGATTTACTCCTCATAACTCAATCCCTGAAATACTGTAATAAGTCTAGATGGCTTTCTCTCAAGCTGTTATATCTTTTTCTTTTTGTAACAATGAATCCAAATAAACAAGTTAAGAATAAAACCTAGCACCTATTTAAATTGATGTTTGTAATCTTCATGGGTTGGTAGAATACAATAAAATAGCACATGGCAAAGTCTTTGTTCAGGTTAGAATGGTAGATTTTATATTGTAGCCAAATAGGATACCAAACAATAAGACAATTCAAATAATATTGATTTATTCACTAATAAAGATGCCTCCTTACCTTTTTGAAGGCTAACCTGTTCTGTGATTCTTTTTTGCTGAGTGTATCCAGGTCAATGGTGACAGGGAATCAGACATGGATATCTGAAACTGTGAGACAAAAGTCCTAACTATTCTGCATTGGTGTACCACCTTACACTAGATGTTGAATAGTATCAGCGTACTAATTAGCTAACCACTTTATATATATATATATATATATATATATATATATATATATATATATATATATATATATGGTTGAAATAGTTTACTGTCAAATAAATGCAAAGAGTACGCGACACAGGTTTCGCCCTCGTTATGGGCTCATCAGGCGTACACACTCAACTGCACTCCCTCTCGGGAATGGAACCTCGGACGTCAGCGCCAGAGGCGATGCCCCTAACGTTGCGCCACAGCGTGTGGTTCGTTTATTTGACAGCATGTAGATCGGGGTAATTACATTCATTGCATTCGTAGTCTGTGTCACAATCTGATAGTATGGGTGGTTACCTTCCAGGTAACGCTTGTGGTTGGCCAGCAATCTGCTAACATCCGCCACGGTGCCCTCAGTTTGTGAGGAGCAGATCATAGAATGGTTGAAATAGTTTACTGTCAAATAAATGCAAAGAGTACGCGACACGTGTTTCGCCCTCGTTATGGGCTCATCAGGCGTACACACTCAACTGCACTCCCTCTCGGGAATCGAACCTCGGACGTCAGCGCCAGAGGCGATGCCCCTAACGTTGCGCCACGGCGTGTGGTTCGTTTATTTGACAGCATGAAGATCGGGGTAATTACATTCATTGCATTCGTAGTCTGTGTCACACTCTGATAGTATATATATATTATTAATGAGGGAAGTGATTGTCTAATGTTAGTCTTCATTTTTTATTAAACATAATAAACTTTTATTAAAATGTTTTATTTGGTTTAAGTAAAGCACAAAACTCTTACTTGTATCCCAGTAATAATTTCTATGAATCTTATTTTTCACTAGTGTACTTTTCATTTAACAGGTGGAAACTTCAAAATGGTGCATAGTTATCAAATGATTTTTGGTAAACTTTCCCATTATGTGTTTGTAGGTGTACTTCTTTGTTTATCAAATAAACAGCAAGTATATTTAAGTCATGTATATTGGTATCTTACTGGTAATAAAGTGTGAAGTGAAAAGCACAGGCCAGTTTGAGTATGTGTATCCCTTTTACAAAAATACTTGACCTAGGTTGTTAAAGGCATGAGCGACACATTTAAAAATGTATATACTGATTTCATAATTAATGTATAATATAATTGTTGAACCTTATTTATTTATTGAACATACCAGGCAAATTACTTAATTTATAACTTAATTGTTTTTGCTTTATTATAATTTTTATTACACTGAAAATCCTGCCAATTTTGATTTTGCTTAATTGAAGAGTTCATTTTCTGTAATACGCAGTTCTTTTTAATAGTTTGCCTTGATTATCAATTAGTATCATTCATTCTTTGTGGCTTTCACTTCATTTCAATTGCACAGCCACTTGTGTATTACTTGACATAAAATTACCAATGAATACAGTCCCTGGGTGTGCGGCATTTCTACTTTGAAATCTTGTCAAGTAAAGCTGTAAGAATGAATACATGAAAGATACGCACACAACTGTCCTTGTGTTGCCTCTAAAAGCTATTTTTCAGCTGAGTTATTCTTTTATAATATGTGGTTTTCAGAAGACTTAATCTACAGACTGAAATGTTGCCGACAAGATTCAGTAAAATACCATTAAAATTATACTTTTCATCAATTTTTGCTGTAGAAATTTTATAATCTAATTAGAAATATATTATTACACTATTTCCTGCCTTGCTACCAATTTTTACCCAAGTCACCGTGAAGTGGACTTTGTAGTTTTTCTAAAGCACTCATTCACATGCCCACCCTCACTCATATGAAATCAGTTTGGAGTTGGCAGTTAACATTCACTTCTTTGGGGCATGGGAAGAAAAATTATTTTAATCTAATAAAGAAATACAGCTGCGGTGGGTTGGCACCCTGCCCGGGATTGGTTCCTGCCTTGTGCCCTGTGTTGGCTGGGATTGGCTCCAGCAGACCCCCGTGACCCTGTGTTCGGATTCAGCGGGTTGGAAAATGGATGGATGGAAGAAATACAGTGATTAGTGTTCAATGGGGTAAAATCTCAATTACTGCTTATGAGTTTACATAACAATATGCATGGGCCTGACCTTGTCAGATCTTAGACGCTCAACATATGTGGGTTGGTCATTGCTTGGTTGGGAGAACACCTGGGAACCCTGAGTTTCTTTAAGTTTAACTTGACATGTTTTTAAAAGTATCTAAATGAGATATAGGGTCAGCAAAGCTATTATCTAATTAAATGAGAATTATGGACTGAATGGTCTCCTCCTGTTTGTCCAATGTCTTGTTCTTATATTTCTTTATATAGTGCATAAGATCATCTCAACTATTGGGTGTACTGAGGTTCAGTGTAGTTGTCTGTGGTGGTCAGGGCATGGAAATGTAAGAAATTATGGTACTGCTTGAGGCATACAGCCCCAGAGCTTCTACATAATGTCAAGGACACTGAAATTCCTGGAGTATAATGGTTTTTTTTTTTGTTCTTTATTTCGCCTTATACAATTTCTTGTATTAGGAATTTGTTAGTTTTCGTATACCCCTTGGGGTCAGAGCGCAGGGTCAGCCATTGTACAGCACCCCTGGAGCAATTACAGGTTAAGGGCCTTGCTCAAGGGCCCAGCAGAGTAGGATCTCTTTTTGGCAGTGACGGGGATTCGAACCGGCAACCTTTTGGATACCAGCGCTGATCCTTAGCCTCAGAGCCACCACTCCACCCAGGTGGTTAGTGACCAGAGTTTAAAAAGCTATTTTGTGAATGTGCCCAAAATGAATGCCAAAAGGGAAAAGAATCTATCAAAAACCCTGGTCACAACATTTACTGTAAAATTTTTACAAAAGTAAATACAGAAATTAAAATAGTTAGATGCTTTATACATCTTCTCAGGGAAATTCAGGCACCTAGTAGCTCAATCACATCAGTAAAAAATTGTTAAAATTATTATAAAAGCAAGGAAAACAAATGTAAATAAATAGTTAAAAAAATGATAGATAGATAGATAGATAGATAGATAGATAGATAGATAGATAGATAGATAGATAGATAGATAGATAGATAGATACTTTATTAATCCCAAGGGGAAATTCACATACTCCAGCAGCAGCATACTGATAAAAAACAGTATTAAATTAAAGAGTGATAAAAAATGCAGGTATAACAGTCAATAACATTGTATAATGTTAGCGTTTACCCAAGGGGTGGAATTGAAGAGTCGCATAGTGTGGGGGAGGAATGATCTCTTCAGTCTGTCAGTGGAGCAGGACATTGACAGCAGTCTGTCGCTGAAGCTGCTCCTCTGTCTGGAGATGATACTGTTTAGTGGATGCAGTGGATTCTCCATGATTGATAGGAGCCTGTTGAGTGCCCATCGCTCTGCCACAGATGTCAAACTGTTCAGCTCCATGCCTACAACACAGCCTACCTTCCTCACCATTTTGTCCAAGTCACAAATATAAAAAAATGCTATAACAGTTATTCATAAATCAATTATTTTTTTATGGATAATCTGTTAGCTTTTGTCAAATATTGTATTTAAACCATCATTGTCATTGTTGACAATGCTCCACTAATTCTAGATCTAAAATATACTATAATTATTTTAGTTTGGAATCTGAGATTTATATGGAACCTTATTGCCTCCACTCCAAAAAATATATATTTTATTATTCATTATTATTTTGCAAAAGGATTGCATTATTTCACTAAGATCTTTTCCTCCTTGCCACCAAGACAGTCATGTACATGTTACTTCTACCTTCTAGTGACAGCTAGTGAGAGAGAGATTCGGCTAATGTGTACTGCATCTTCAAGTGACAATAACTGAACAGATGTTATAAGCATATATGTTTGTTCTTGCATGGTCACAGGAGTCAATTTAATCTGCCCAGTTTGCGGTCACAGATTATCCCAACTGCTCTGGGTACAATGCTGGAAGCAACTGTGGTGGAAAGTACACCAGTCATTTGCACAGCACAATCACACACACAGTATAATGTGTGCAATCCACTAAAATATAAACAAACTTTCAGTTTAGTTTTAATACAGTTATTTACTATAAATACTATTTTGAAACAGGGTGATCTGGCAGCACAGTGACTACTGTTCAAACCTCAAATCTTGGGAGGATCAAGTTTAATTCTTAGCCATTTAATAGTTGGGGTGTTTCTGTGGGTGTATTGTGATACACACATGTGTCCTGGGCTCATTCCTGCCCTGGGCCCCATGCTACAAACATAGGCCTATCATGTTTTCCTAAAGATTTTCAAAGGGCAGACAATATTGAGTCTATAAAGATCTGCTCTATGTGAAAGCAAACAATACTTTCAGCATAAGTAGAGCAGTAAGCCACCACTAATAAAGAGACAGAACATTGTTAAAAACATAATTGCATATTTCTAATTTAATAAATGATGTGAGATTCTGCTATAGTAGCGCAGATGTATACTTTATGATGCAAAGATCCTTATAGTAATGCTTTATACATATTTATGGCAAAAAACAGTATTTGAAAGAAATAATCAGAATAAGAATTTCCATAGTTTTGAAAATGGACAGATAATGATGGATAATTGTCAGCAAATGCAAAAAACTACAGTAAATATAAAATATAAGATTAAGTTTTACATCAACATTAAGTACACGTTTAAGGTGAATTTTGTACATCTCAAAATTCACTTGTAGTGGATAGCACTAATTAGCAGACCCCCACCATGTGCATATTGGCAATATTACATTATCTACATTTATTTTCAATACAGACATCCGCTGGGTGGTACGGTGAGCCCACTGTTGTACCCCTTGTCCATATATGACTGTGTGGACAAACAGCTCTAACTCTATCATTAAATTTTCTGATGACCACCACAGGCCTATTCACCAGCATCAATGAAATAGCTTACAGCAAACAGATTTGAATTTTCACACAGTGCTGCCAGGACAACAATCTCTCTGTTAATGTTAGCAAAACCAAGCAGCTGGTCATAGACTTCAGGAAGTAGGAGACAAACCATACTCAAATTTTCATTGAAGGTGGTGATGTGGAGAGGGTTAGCACCTTTAAATTTCTTGGAGTCAACATAGAGAAAAGCCAAGCAAAATGACACCTTAGGTGTCTCAGGAAAGCCCATATGTCTCCAGCTATTCCCACCAACTTCTGTTGGTGTGCAATTCACCCTGTGCTCATTGGCTTCATACTATTCTGGAATGGTTCCTCTTCAGCTCAGAAATGCAAACCACTAAATAGGATGGAGAGAACAGTTCAAAATATTACTGATACATATTTCCTTTATGTCTAAGAAATATATAATACCACAATATCAGAAAGGAAATCAGTATTATTAAAGACCCCCACCATCATTTTCCTCCATCCTCTAATTGTGCCAATAGATGCAGGGACAGTTTTAATCAACAGTTCATAAAATTTATCAACAGTCACTCATACTGACAATGTCAGCATGAGTGTTTCTTGTATATATATATTGAATTCAACATGTGATGCTGAATTCATTGTATTTTTTGTCTTTTATTATTATTGTTCTAATTTGTGATAAAACATGGAAGAATTTTGTACACATGACAGTAAGGTTGAACTTAAGCCTATGTATGTATGTTTGTTTCTCCTTTCTATGCTCATTACAGTATATTTTCTTACTTAAAATATCTGTATTAAACAGAAAACTGGTAACAGATTTCTTTTTGTTTTTGGTTACATCAGTTATTTGCCTAATGCTTTCAAAAATAAGTAACTACAGAACAGGAAAAGCAAAGTAAAGTAAAGCAAAAAAACAATGAAAAACTTAGGAGCGCATACAAAGCTGTGCCCAATGCATGGTGTCAATAGTAGGAATATTACAATAGTTTTGTTAAACAACAAAAGTTGGGGAATTGTAAGTAATGGGATCCATTTGCCAAGATGCTAAACTCATGAAACAAGTGTAGTATGATTTTCTTAAATTGCTAAGCCCTACACCTAACAAGGAAAAGGTACATAACTTGCTTTATTGTAATATTTAATTTGATTCAGCTGGGAAATTCATAAATTCGACATGCAGTTTCATAAGTAAGCTATACTGAAATCTTTTCTCTGGTAAGAGCATTGTGACTGGGTAAGGGATGGGGCTTAGGTCCTCGCCATGTTTTCATTTCCTAAACAGTTTTTATCTTCAAATGAGTTAAATGTTTATTGAACAATGGGAATTATTCTTTAATCATTTATAAAGAGTAAATAGCCTCAAATGCTCTCAAGACTGCAGGTAATTAGAACTAACTAAGGTTAAATACATTAATTTGACCTACTGATATTTAAAGGCAGTACCTAAGAAGATAGTAAGGGTGTGAAGCTTTGAAAAATTAAGAATCAAAGGAAATTAACCTGTAAAAAGGATGCATGCAGCTTGACGATAAGCAGTGACTAGCTGATAAAAGAGTTAGGACCCCAATAGGAGTGGCCTAGCACAGTGTATTCTTGTGTGAGCTGCTAACAAGAGTGCTCTTACTGCTCTGATTCTTTTTTAGTTTTTCCTATGTTAGTTAATTTTTTGGGGTCTTACAGAGTGGCTGTCATCAGATCTAAATCAAATAAAATCAACTGAATCATATTTTACTACCTGACTTTTGAGGTCAACTATGACAAAGCCAATTAAGGTACTGGTCTTTTGTCAAATGTGTCGAGACATTTCTCTGCATTGTAAAGTATTGTTGAATGCCCAGGGAATGGCTGGATGAGCAGTTGACCAAGGTTGTGGTGCATATGCTGAGCAAAGGGATTACTTTAATTAAACTACATTCATAATTTTAATTTTTTACATTTATAACTTATATAGCAAATATGAGATTTAAGAAATACTGTACATGGTGTAAAATATTATCTCTGACACTCCCTAATGTTTGATCGAAAAAATGAGCATGGAAGAATGTGCATTGCTCACCTTATCTTTGTTATGAATTGGAGTCAGAACTATAACAAGAATTGTGTTTGAGGCTCCAAAAAATGCCTGCCTGGTAAAGGCCTCACCCCAACTGGCCTAATCCCAGCTCTCCTGGCCTGCCTGAAGCCCTGAATGCCCAAAAGATATGCTTAAAATCTTCCAGAAATATATCAAAAGCCTCACAAAAACATTGGCTTGTATATAGGAGGGCTACAAATAATCCAAAAATTCAAAAATGCAAAGAAAAGCTTACCAGAGACGCATAGCTGAATTGTCAAAAGGCAATCCATAGGTAAACAAAGTCCCAATATGTAAATCAATTAACAGAATCCAATAAACAGGGTCCGTGTACTTTTTGGTATTTGAAATTTTGTTTCAGAAAATATCATTTAAAAAAGAAAAAGAGACACTTTGATTTTCAAATTAAAAGGGAAAAATGAAAAATGCAAAACAATTACATTTTTCCTTTTGTTCTTTCGCACATCAGAAAAGAAAAATGCAAGAAACGAGAACGAGAAAACGCCCTTTATTTATTTTGTCTGAATCGGAAGTTTTTGTAGGTCAACAACCTGGTTAGGTAATGCGGCACTTGCAGAAAACACTGATCACTGATGTGTAGACTTGACCATCATCATGACATTGGAACAGTACTCAGACATGATTTTACAGATGGCAAAACAAGCCGGTGTTTGAATTAATTCAAAACGCTAGCTGCTGGATCCTGCTACTGGCATCGATTCCATGTCTTCTCTGCGGTCCTCATAGTGACCTCTAGGTGTCAGGTCTAATGCACTGAAAACACCAGAGGCTCCTCCGGGGAACATGGCCAAGTTTGAGTCATCCGTGATGTACAGAGTGTGTGCTGACACCTGTTTAAGAAAACTTTCTGTAAATCACATTGCTCTCCTAACATGTGTTACACTGTTAATACTCGAAACATTTACTAATTAGCTAGTAACTAGTAGCCAGTAAAAGTCAATGAGCAATCATTCACAAATTTATAAACATTCAAAATGCTAGCACTATAAAAATTGCAAGACTTAGTGTTAGTAAATGAAATCACCAAATGCTAGCTGTTTTGCAGTAACAACAATAATGTTCATAAAAGAACTACTACATCAATGAAGCAAAGTTTGCAAAGCTTGTATTTTTACCTGAAAGATGCGACTCAGTTTTTGTGCAGTCATGTCCTCGTCCCGGAGTGTCACATTTTTACTGTTCCGAAAAACAACATAACGGTCCATCCTCTGCTGATGCCAGTGTAACTTCAAGACTGTCGATCGATGTGTTGTGAGGAGGACTGTTTGCACGTGTCGTCAAAAATCGCTCAGAAGAAGTATTAACGGTTTCAGACAACGAAAATGCGGCTGTTTTGTTGTTTTTGAGCTATTACACTTTCATTATTTGAATCACAAATAAATCCAGAAAAGTATGTGTAATTTTAAGTTTATGACTGCTATTTATTACCATAGAATTGAAAAATACCTTATTTTCCCTCATTTTACTCTTTAATCAAAACTCAAAATCTGAAAATTCCTTTCATTTTCATTTTTTCGTTTTTGCTTCTAAAATGAAATTTCAAATACCAAAAAGTACATGGACCAAACAGACATATCTGGCTGAAAAAGCACAATACCAAAAATAAACTAGGCCAATGTTAAAACTATTGCAGTTTTGATACACAAAACAATTTTACAATATAAACACTTGTTTTACATAGGTGAACCAAAAAATATCTGCACCCTGGCTATAGAATTTATTTTAATCAACTTTCAGAAAAGACAACTGCATAATTTTTCGACATAATCTCCCTGCTTTTCAATACACTTTGTCCATCTGCCAACAAGCTTTCATATTCCTTCATTAAAAATGATTTATGCTGAGTTGTGAGCCACAAGTGCACCACTGTCTTCACCCTCTCATCAGATGTAAATCTTTATCCTCATAAGGGCTTTTTTCGAAACCCAAGTCTGTCATGGATTATTGCATAGGCAAACCCATGGCTGATTTGCTACATCTTGTACTGTCACTTGTCTATTCAACAGAATCATTTCACGTGCACACTCAATGTTGTCATCAGTCGTGGACGTGGACAAAGTCTTTGATAAATATCAGCACCAGGCAATGACATCATATGTTGTATACTCCTGGTCATCCTGCCTAGCAACAACAACCTGGCATCCACGTAAAAATAAAGGCACAAAATGGTGGCGCCCATATCAAAAAACAAAATGGTGTTGCAGCAGAATATGTTAAAATTTAAACATTATTAAAAGACACATCCAAAGACCAAAAATAAATGTATCTACTAAACAGACCTTCCAAAACCCCAAAACAATGTCTCATTAATTTTTGGAAGCCAAGGAAAACCTACAAAAATTAAAAACAAAATCCATATCATGACATTTTTTTAAAGTAAAACTTAAATGTCTGCATTATTACACTACTTATGCCACAATGTCTGCTTACTGATTCTTGTATTCCATACCTTTTGAATAAGCAGTTGTCTTGTTTTATTCCACACAGCTGTTCTTTGGTCACTTATGTCCTTTCAAGGAGTGTAAAAACAGTTTTAAATTTATTAGGGAAGTATTTTAAGACATGACCAGTAGTAGAACTGCTGAAGAACACCACAACAGTTTATATACATAATTTTCTATGTCATAAGGATTTTAATACCGTGTTTCCCCGAAAATAAGCCCTAGCATGATTTTCAGGCTGCTTTGTAATATAAGCCCTAGTCAAGATCATCAGATGAAAAGTAAGGCGCCTAACTGGGTTTATACTTCACACAATGTGATGCGTGTGCCTGAAACATCCATTAAATTCCGAGGACACCTTGCTACAATATCTCTGAAAAGGATGTTTAATGATTACATCCATCAATTTGAGGATGCACCCATTCCAGCAGCATTGGCGCAAGACAGAAACAAAATCCCTGGACCAGGCATCAACTCATCGCAAGGTGAACACAAGCAGTCATATACACTGGTGTTATTGTAGCGTCACCAAATCCCCAAACCTTCATGTCTTTGGATGTAACTGAGCACACTGTGGAAACCCACCAGGGAAAAACATGCAAACTCCAGGCAGGGATCACAAGGAACGTGACTCCCTGCAAGACAGCAGCGCTACCGTTCTGCCACCATGCCACCCCATATGTGTAACTTTTAACAGTATTCATTATTTAAACAAAGTTAACGATTTATCTGTAAATGTAACATACTGTACATAGTTTAATGCATTTCATAATGAAAGTGATATCAAGTATAAATCTAAGAATTTTAAATGTGCAGAGAGCTGGAATATTATAAATTTAATGTGTTCTGTGTGGCGATCTATTGCTACTTGCCACTGCTGTCAGGTCAGGAGGAAGCGCCAGAAATGCGTAGTGATTTAACAACTGGGTCAGTTTAAGATGACGTTTATGACGTTCTGCTTTAATGTTAAAGTAAACTACGAGGTTAAAGTGGACATTTCAAGGTTAAAGCCGAAATTTTCACTTTAATCACAAAATAGACATTTTCATTATGTCCTTATTTTTTTCTGTGTGGCTCAAATAAACCGCCGTACATTCTGATGGTATTGTAAGGTACAAAAAAAAAAAAAAAACGGCACAGAACATGGTATGTGAGACTTTTAAAATGTATCGTGTCATTACTTTGGGGAATATGTCACGCTTGAATATAAAGGAAACATGAATGCATCTGTATGTTGGCATTTTGCTTCACCACATTAAACCATTCATCAAACATTGAAGCGTGCACCTCGACTCTGTAGGATCCTAAAAGTGGCTTGGAGTAGCAAGAAATTCAGGCTGGAATTCAGAGTTTGAATGTGGAGAGTTATGACGATATTCCAGAAGAAGATGATATGACTGTATTTGAATAAATGTACTGTATATTGTTGTACATGAATAAATATAAGATATCCCCTGAAAATAATCCCTAGTGCATCTTTTGGAGCAAAATTAATATAAGACCCGGTCTTATTTTCGGGGAAACAAGGTATTTATAATTTTATACAAGTTAGAAGTGTAAAGCTGTGGATCTGAACACATCTAAATGGCTTGGGGAAAGTACATTTGCTTGAGATGTAGCTCTTTGTCCCTGAACTTGGAACAGTTTGACCACAGTGTTAATTATTTCCTACACTGTATGCTACAGTGCTGGTAGATATTTTTTTGAAAAGCTACATTTTATCAAATATGAGTTTCCATTGGGTATTCTGCTTTTTGATCTTATTTTTCCTGTCAATTTTTTCTATACCAGAACAGGACCTAATAAAAATGGATACCTTTCAAAAAACAAAATAAAACGTCATGTACTGTAAATAAGGACCAAACACAAAAATAGATAAAACAAAATTACGGTAAACATTCCTACTCAGTCCAGTACTTCAAGGGCCTCATGCATAATGCCGTGCATAGTATTCACACTAAAACATGGTGTATGGACAAAACGGAAATGTGCGTACACACAAAACGATCAAGATGCATAAACCAGAGCGAACACCAACTTTCATGTTCTTCCACTCCATAAATCCCGGTCAGCGTGAAAAGTAACACACGTGCACGTGCCTGCTGCCCCACCCCAACTCCTCCCAGAATTACGCCTCTTTGAATATGCAAATCAATATAAATAGCCCTTAAGCTCAGCGTTTTGTGAAAAGGCAATGGCAAAAGCACGGGGGAAAATACAAGAATTTCAGCGAATACCAAGTGGAGGCAAAGAAAAACGTACTATTTTTTGGTTTAAACAGTGGTATAAACAACAAAAGGAAGTTGATCGAGTTTCATAAAGCATCGGAGAAACTTGAAAGCTCAAGTTCACAAAGTCGCACAGTGCCCGAAATAAAAAATTGTCAGATATCAAAGTCGCCATGAAAAGGTAAGTCGTAGACCACCGTCCAAGTGTCATATGACGTAAACTACGTGATTAAAGTGGAAATTTCGAGATTAAAGTTGACATTTCAAGCTTTTTTTTCACTGTGTCCCTATTTATTTCTTTTCTCTGTACCATAATAAGCTTTCATGTGAAACTCAGACGGTGGGCTATGACTCTCCTTTTCATGGCAACTTTGATATCTGACCACTTCTTTTCCACTGTGCAACTTTCTGAACTTGAACTTTCGAATTTCTCCAGCACTCTATGTCACTCGATCAACTTCCTTTTGTGGTTTATACCACTGTTTAAACCAACAAATAGTAAGTTTTTCCTTGCCTCCACTTGGTATTCGCTGAAATTCTTCTGTTTTCCCCCGTGCTTTTGCCATTGCCTTTTCACATAATGCTGAGCTTAAGGGCAAATGCACAGATTTATGCTTTTGTCTGTATGCCATGTTTTAGTGTGAATTCTGCGCACAGCGTTATGCATGAGGCCCCTTGTGTTTTGAGATAATCTGGCCTAATGAAAGCATGCAGTTTGAATAAAGCAGACTGAGAATAGATTCTTGTGGTATACCATTTATAATATCATGAATTTCCAAAGTATAATCACCACAACTACCAAATAATCTTCTACCTGTTAAGTAAGATTGAGACCAATTTAAGACACTGCTACAGAAGCCTACCTATTGTCTAAGGTGATTTATAAGAATACTGTGGTCTATGGTGTTAAATGCTGCACTCAAGTCTAAGAGAACAAGAACAGATATATTTCCTCTGCCCACAAATCATTTATTACTTTAACCAATGCAGTTTCTGTACTATGATTTGTTCTAAAACCTGACTGAAACTTGTCAAGGATAGACTGGTTAATCAAATAATCATTTAGCTGCTTAAAAACTTCCTTTTCAAGAATTTTACTTAAGAAAGGCAGATTAGAAATTGGTCTAAAGTTGTCAAAGACAGAGGAGTTGAGATTATTTTTGTTGAACAGGGGTTTAACAACAGCAGTCTTTAGACAGTCAGGGAAGACCATTGTATCTAATGATGAGTTCACTATGCCAAGTACACTATCAATTAGCACATCAGAGACTATTTTGAAAAAGCCTGTTCATACTGGATCAAAGAATCAGGTGGAGGGTTTCAGTTGAGGAATTATTCTTTGTAATTTGGGGCGGTATATTTCAGTGAAAAAATACAACTTGCTTAAACGGACATGCGGGGGTTCAACAGGATGGGGGGGGTGTACTATATTATTTCTAGTATCATTTACTTTGTGTTAAAAATGTAGCAAAAGCCTTGCAAATTTCACTAGTAGTTTTTAGGAGGCTTTCCATTGAGCAAATTTGGTTTAGAAGACAATAAATAGTTGAGAATAAAACTCTTGAACTACCAGCATTATCGTTTATAATTTTAGAGAAATCAGCCTCTCAACTGTCTCTGCGGTGTTATATTCAGTTATTTTAGCCTTCAATATTTCATAATGCACTGTTAGTTTAGTTTTTCTCAATTTTGGCTCAGCTCTCCAGAATGTTACTTTTAAATCAAACACTTTTTTATATTCCATCTGCAGTCCTCACCTTAGCATTAAAATTTTCTTCCTTACTGTTTACACTACTAGCTTTATTAAGGTTAGCACAACAATCTGAGTTAATATTTAGAATATTAGCGAACATTGAAGCAGCAGATGTATCAAAATAATGTTTTTTAACAACACTCTTCTTATCAGTTGTAGTTATCGCAATTTCTGCATCAAATAATATACAAAAATGGTCTGTTATAACAATATCCATGACCTACCTCATGTTGTAATCCTTTTGAGATCAGTAAATTCAGCATGTGTTCTCCATTATGTGTGGGATGGTTGACTTGCTGACTAAGATCAAAAGAGTGCTGTAAGTTCATGAATTCTCTTGCTTTCAGGTCACACTGGTTATCCACATGAAAATTAAAATCGTCTACAATTAGGAACCTATCATAGTTAGTTATTATTATACACACCAATTCTGAGAATATCAATAAATCAATAAAAGATACATTATATTTGGGGGTCTATAAATGGTTAATATGAGAGACTGAGACACTCCTTGAATAACCATGACAAGATACTCGAAAGCACCAAAACTGGCATCATTACAGTTTAATTGGCTCAAGTAAATACTTGATAAACTGTTGCCTTTTTTGCCTTGGCGAACCGAATGAACAAAACTGTAATTTGGATGCCACACTATCAGAGCTGAGCCATGTTTCGCTTAATGCAAGAAAGTCTATTTTCCTATTACTGATAAGATCATTAATATATAAAATATTGCTGGTTAACGCTTTAATATTTAGTAAAGTCACATTTAAGGTCTCGGAAGAGCATTGCTTAATGGGAGTGTTACAGCAGCTTGAAATGGTAATTAAGTTAGTTTTATTTATGGCACTTTTTGTGAATGTTTTATTTAATTTGTTATTATCGTTCTAATATAGTGCACATCTATAGTTGAACTCCGTACAGAATTATCACATCCTAACCCAGCATTATAGTAAACATTACAACTAAAATTACATAGTCAAGAACGACGGATAACTTTTGAAATATTGTTGGAGAGGCCCGGGCACTGAATCTGTTTGGGTGCATGCCATTGTGTCTGTAGAAAAGTGGTCTCTCCCAGAAGAGGTCCAAGTTGTCAAGGTGACCAATGTTTTCCCTCTCACAAAAGGTTCACATCCATGTGTTTAGGGCCAGGAGTCAACTGTAAGTTTGTTCTGATCTACGGAGCGTTGGAAGTTGACCTGGGACAGCAGTTTTCACATTTGGGTTTCTCTCCTTTGTGGCCTGAATGAGGGATGTGAAGTCCGTCTTACGGAGTTCCAGCTGTTGATATCAAATGTTGTTGATGCCAGCAAGGATTAAAGTTCTCCTGCCCTTGTGCTTCAAAAGGACTGTTGGGGCTCTTCTTTCAACATCTTTAACTCATGCACCTTGGAAACACGACACAAATGTTTTACTGTTGGATAACAGTATATTCAGGTGGTGCACAATCAAGTCTCCTGTAACGACCATGTCACCACTGCATGCAGGAACGGCTGGTGGAGCAAAGACGGTCAAAGCAGTTGTGTATGGCGATGCTAGAGTGAAGGAGTGGAAATGACCTGGGCTTGTGCCCCTGCTTCCATTATCAATGATCCCAGGTTTTGTCGTCATCATCACCGTCTGGAGCAGGAGCGGATATAAAGCTGACTCAGCCTAGGGTGCAAATGGTATGATGTGGAACAGAGGTAGCCGAATCAACCCCTGACATTGACAAAGTCTGTAGGAGGCAAGCTTTCTGATCCCTGAGATGCTTGTATCTGGCAAGGAACTGTTGAATCTGTATTTCTAAGGAGTCCAGTTCTTCAGCAATATGTTGAAGCTCACGGTCAGCTGTGTTGAAAGTGACATCACTCAGAAGTAAGGAGAAATCTACTCTAACTTTAGTTGTTAGTTCCCATAAATAAAGTATGACATTAGATAGTTAACATTTTTTTTCTTCAGTAATGGCTTCAACAAAAATTGAATATATAAAAGAATTTATAAAGCAAAGTGAAATATATACAGTATACAGTATCCACTATATGTCTCTGTTGGTTTTCTCCACTTATTCTAGTTTTCCTCCAATATCAAAAAGATATTAGTATTAGGTTAGTATAGGTGTGTTTTAGTGGGCCCAATGATAGACAGTTGCTCCGTCTATGGCTAGTTTGTGCCTTGTTTCGGATACTACTGTAGATAGGCCTCAACCTCATATAAACCTTAATTTGTATTAAATATGTGAGAAAATGTTATTTTTTTAATGTACTACAAAAATAACCTAATATAATTTTAAAAATTCTTTGAAAAAAAGTATGATAAATTTGTTATTAAATTGTTATTATGTTCTCAGATATGTTCTTTCGTGCCACATTTCAATCAAAGGTACAATACTTAACATTGTTTCATTATCAATTTACAGTATCAAATGAAACAATGAACATGTTGCTATTACACAGCCAGTTTATGCAAACAAATAGTGAAATTCATATGTATTATGTACAAGGCTTGAATGCGTACTGGTACCTCCTACTCTGACCCCCAAGGAGAAGAACACCTCCCACCACTCTTTGATATTATATACAGTGGAACCTTGGTTTGCGAGTAACTTGGTTTACGAGTGTTTTGCAAGACGAGCTAAAATTTTTAATAAATTTAGACTTGATAAACGAGCGAGGTCTTGCAATACGAGTAGCATGTATATGCTTTGTCTGCTGAGCATCATGTGATCACAGCTGAGCTGATGGTTCTTCTCTTTCTCTCTCGCTGTAGGATTGTGGGCAATCGTCTCCTATTCTCCGTCTGAGTCGGCGTGCCTAATTCATATAGTCAACATCCGTATGAGCGTATACTGTTTACTACAGCATTGTGACTGTGTGTGTGTGTGTGTGTGTGTGTGTGTGCTGTGATGTGCGAGTCCCCGTCTTGCACCCCAAAACACGAAGCTGAGTCTCAGTATTTTAGCAACACCAGCTTTATTCAGCTTGAAACAGCAACAGCGTGGTTATTTACTATATTGTAGCGGGATCTGCCACTCTCCTATACACAGACACAGCAGTCAGGCAGGGCCGTGGCCAAGTAGTACTGTGCCATGTGCATTTATAATGTTCCTTGTTCCTTGTATCACCCATCGACGGCAGGCGCTTATAGCATTTACGGCACTTTTACGGCAAACTGCTACAGCGCTGGGAGACTGCGATTGCTTTGGGACGCTCTTCCGCGTGTCGTCCCGTTGGGTGGAATTCCACATGAGTTTAGAAACTCTCACACACCAGCCATGATTCTTTACAAAGGTAAAGTGCAGGTTAATTTGTTTTATGTATTTTTACTTTATATTTTGTATTAATCATTTTTATATGAATAGTTCTGGGTTGTGGAACGAATCATCTGAGTTTCCATTATTTCTTAGGGGGAAATTCACTTTGATATACGAGTGCTTTGGACTGCGAGCACGTTTCTGGAACGAGTTATGCTCGCAAACCAAGGTTCCACTGTACCTATACCTGCATGCTTGAAACTCCAACCCTCACTTATGGTCACAAGCTGTGGGCACTGACCAAAAGAACTACATCACAGATAGAAGCAACATAAATGAGTTTCCTTCGCAAGGTGTCTAGGCTCATACAGTACATTCAGGAGAAGGTCAAAGTAGAGCTCAAAGTAGAGCTGCTGCTCCTCTGCAAAGGACCCAGTTGAGGTGGTTTGGATTAGAATGCCTCTTGGAATGCCTCTCTGGGGAGGTGTTTCAGGCATGTACAACTGGGAGGAGACCTCAAGGCAAAGCCAGAACAGATTACATCTCTCAGCTGCCCTGGGAACGCCTTGGTATCCCTCCAAAGGAGTTTGAGGAGGCAGTGGGGAAAAGGGATGTTTGGGCATCTTTGCTTAGACTGCTGCCTCCACAATCTAGACT
Organism: Erpetoichthys calabaricus; assembly: GCF_900747795.2. Lineage (NCBI taxonomy): Eukaryota > Metazoa > Chordata > Cladistia > Polypteriformes > Polypteridae > Erpetoichthys > Erpetoichthys calabaricus. Next base: position 171,209,891 of record NC_041396.2, on the reverse strand, counting down.
TAGATAAGTGGGAGAAAACAGATGGATGAATGCAAAATTACCAGATTTTCTGTTTATAGCCTTTCGATTCTTTCTCAAAAATGTCTAGATGGTACAATCGATCAGACTAGCCATTGAGATGAGGAAGAAGTAATGCTTGTAATGTTTTAGAACAGTCAATAGACAGCAAACTGATGTACAGAGCGTTCATGTGGAAAGTAAACCATGTGGGCCAGTAGCAGTAGAGTACCATATGCTCAAAGTGTTAAATTGGCATCCCCGAACCTGTTAATGAACACTTCATTTATACAGTTAATCCTAATTTGCTTCAAATGAATTGATCAGTTATATCTTTAGTTTTTTTTGGAAGGTTATTTTTCATTTGAAATTGAAGTGTTATTATTTAGCTGTATTTAAACTCTTTTTTATTCAGCTTGAGTGTGTAGACTAGAGGAGCTTAACTGCTTTCCTACACGGATGTAATGGCTTTAGGTTTTCACCACAAGTCTCTTACATTTTTTCATTTATTTCACTGACTAACTTATCTTTTACTGACCTCTACATTTCCCAATCTGAAATGACAAAATTAAAAAGTGAAAGCATAAAGTTGAAGGATAGATCACACAGTACACTTATTTTACACTTACATATTTTGAAAAGGGTATTGTAAGAGCTAGCCGTTACTAATAAAGGGCTGAGAAATTCAAGCATTAATATATATCCTTTAAATATAGTGAGTCCCTGAACTTTCCTCTCTTTTCTTTTGCTTCTCACAGAACCAAGAAAAACTTAAAAAAAATAAATAAATACTCCATGCAAATAAGCAATTGGAAGTAAAAGCAAGTACTTATACATAAATAATGTGATTTTTATACATACGGTGAACACAATAAGAAGCAAAATACAATAAAATGAACAAAATCATAAGATGCAGCTCTTGACAGTCCTTGATAAACAATGGTAGAGAATATGCCAGTTTATGAAATGGTCTGTTAAATGTAAAATACAAACATAAAAATGTCCAGTGGAAAGAAAAAGATACAGCTCCATAGATCTTTAAACTGGATTAGTTCTTGCTAGGCCACAGTGGGAATATTCCATGAAGCGTGCTTATGAAATTGAGACTTAGCTGAGTAAACCTTGCTTGAATAAGTCCTGTTTTCCAATCAAGACTCAGTCAGTTCCATGAAAGCATGAAGTGTTTCCAATTAACTCAAGACAGGCTTAGGCAATCCACGATTATGTGCACTCTCGTAAGATTTAAGCAGCCCTGACAACAGGTCGTGAATAACATTATTCATAGTTCAGAAAGCACAGAGGAAGGTTCAGTATCTGAAGATTAAGTACCTGTGACCTTAAACATGAAACTGAAGCAATGAATGATATATTTTGGGACAGCTTTGAAAAATTAAGGGTTTTATTTAATTGAAATAAAATGGAAGAATGTGTAACTAAGACAGTGTTGGTCTTTTCAGCAGTTGATTCGGAAATAATAGTTGATCTATAATAACACAAAAAGAAAATCCATCTGCTATTAAGAAAGCTAGAGAGGTTGTGAGGCAATTTATAGCACACCAAACCCTGAATTTTGCATTGCATAATTACATATTAATGGCATTATTGTCATAAAAGATGTCAAAGTTTTAGTGTGTAAACGTCAACTTAAAATGCTTAAAAGAAGTAGTATTTGGTATACTTCCGAATTGTGAATTTAGCAACCAAAAGGAAAACTGCAGCTTCTGCCACTGGTGCAATGCTCCGATGTCACTCTTGCTGAAGGAGTTTGCCTTCATTAGAATGTCAGATTGGACAAAATATCTGGCTATACACGTCAATGTCATTTAGCGACCTGTGCACTGATGCTACAGAATGATTTATATTTATCTATTCGGTTTCAAATTAATTTGTCGCTGCTATTATTCACACACGAGTGCAGTCTATTGCACCTATGACAACTGGAAAGCCTTAATAACATTATCTTTGGATTAATGTATTTTACAGAGATTCACTTACTAAAAAAAAAAGTCAAATTGATGACTTTGTAATGTGTGTCTTCCTTCAACTAATTGCACATAAAACTGTTTTTTTACAATTCTATAATCATCTGTGCTGTCCTTTAACAATGTGGTAAAGACAGTCCAAGATCCCTTATTCATCAGATTTTCAAGGAATCAACATGCTATGGATGTTCCCACAAGGTTGAAAGCTAATCATCTTTTTATGCATTGAATGTAACCACAAACCTCTGTATGAAAAACATCATAACGAGTACTAGGGCAGACATGAAATAAATTGTAATGAGTGTTTCTATTTTAAGTGATGTCCTTAGTTACAGAATATTTTGTATTTTTATTATTTTCTGAGTGGGAAAAACACGTTGCACTTTTAGGCTTGGGATTCTATATAGGGAGAGTAGATATGTACATAAGCATTCTATCATGGCTTGTATCAAAAATGAAAATAGGCTTTCTTTGTGGTATTTATTTATGTTGGTGGTTTAAAATCTCATATGCAACAACAGGAGCACACCAATGTTGATCCTTGAAGGCTTTTAAGTTTGGCATTTTTCCTTGTACATTACATACCTCTGTACTACATTAGTGTTAGAGGTTTACTGACTCAGAATTGGTACCGTTTCAAATTTAACATTATGGAACACCCTTTTTTAAACTTTTTTCTTCTTATTATTACTTTATCATTTTCTTTTGTTTCTCACTAACCAAAAAGACAATAGGGATGAATGGCATAATAATTTAAAATATGATAAATTATTAATTCTTCCCTTTTTACAATAAACAATAAAACTTTTACTGTTTTATCACTTTACAATAAAGGTCAAATCCATTTAAACAATAGTGTCGCTAAGAATGTGGCAACATTAAATATTCTACAAAATTCTGTCACTAACAAAACATATAGTAATGAATGACATAATTTAGATGTCGCTTAGTTTTGGATAGTTATAATGAATGGTTTAGGTTATAATGCTTTACCATTTTGCAATGAACATAATTAAGTAATTTAAATCAGAATTCCACAACACTAAGATATGCTACAAAAAACCCAGAAACTTTCTCCAAGGTTTTGTTTCTCACTGAACAGGAATTTCATGAACTCTCAGCACTCTGCTAAACTTCATCTTTAGCCTGGTCATGATACTTAGTTGCCTGGATTACCCATTGCGTCTTGCCCTAACCCTGTTTCGTGGAACTGAAACCAGTTTAGATAAGCATGGTGTCTTGATTTAAGAGAGGCTTATTCACTAAGTGTGCTTAGTGGAATACACCCCTGGTCTCAGTTGTTATTGTCTGCATTTCTCCTGCTAAGAACAAATAAGCAGTTCCTCATTTGAATTTTAATTGGGAAAAAGCCCTACAAATCCTCTTCTTTACAGACAGACCCTGTTAAAGTTCTGAAATGTAATAATATGCTCTCACTTTCTGCTCCTCTCTCTCGTCTCCCTTTTTTCCAATAAAAGATACCAACTACTTTAATTTATAAAATATAGATTTGAGTTACACTTACCAACACTAGCGCATAAAGGGATTATTTGTTCCTAGTAGTTTATATTTCTTGAACTTATTGCTATAATTCCATGACAGGCTCCTGTATTTCTGAAGTACTCTGTACTTAAGAACACCAGGATAACTATTCCTAATCACAACCCTCAGCTCCCTTACAGCCATCACTCTCTCTCTCGTTTATTTACTCTGTATGATGTATGTTCTTCACGTTTAATTCTGGCAACCGTTAGCACTAATAGAGAGGGATGGCAATGTGTTCATTTCTAAGAACGAATGTATTTATTAGGCACGAGCAAGTACAAGCAATGGTATAAATCATCAAGTGAATAAGTAAATAACTAACGCTGGATTGTATTCAGTAAGCAAATTTTCTTAGCAAGAAGAAATTACATTTTAAAAAGGTTTACTTGATAAAAAAAGGTCTTAGTGTTCAGGAAAGTTAGCGCTAGTTAGAGGGTGACAGTGTCATTTTTCCAAAGCTCAAATGGTGTAAGCATAGGCACAGAGCTTGAAAGTAAGGAAATAATAAGAGCAACACCAAGTTAGAAAAACAGTTAGGGAAACAAGCAAGCAAAGTAAAGTTTAGAATCTTTAAAGAAACAACAAGTATCAAGTAACTGAAGTAGCTCTGTAATCTGATATTTATATATTAATTTTAATAAATTGAGTTAATTTAAATTTAATAAAATAGAGTTGAGCAGTTAAGCAATCCAAAGCCAAATTTTGAAAATGAGCCCAGTACAGTGCAAGTTCTGTTTGATGTTGGAGTTTTTGGAGGGATGACAGCTGATTCAGCACCTTGACATCAGGGTCATTGAACTGGAGGAGGAGGTGGCCAGCCTGTGTTGTAGTAGAGAATTGGTGGACCTGAAACAGGTGTACTTTATGGAGATGGTCTGCACCCCTAAGGTGGCACATGAGGAGGCTCCAGTCCAGACACATAGAGTTAGGTGGGTCACATTCAGATATATGAGCTGTACTGTCCGCCAAGGCAGACTAGAATGGGTTGAAAAAGACAAGGAAACAAACAGGAATTATGTGAAGAGGTCAAATGTTTACAGTAGACAGAGTGAGACGATAAAGAAAAACAAATATTAAAACCAAAACATAACTCAAAAAATTGTAAGCAAAGTTGTGCAAGGATCAAAGGCAGAATTTCAAGAAGTCATGTTGACAAAAATAAAAATGTTGGTGGGGGGGTTGCCATTTATATAAAACTGATTTTAAATGCATTTTTCAATTGAATGATGAGCCACATCTTAGTGAGGACGTCTGGATTTAGCTGTAAAGTAATAGGGATAAAGGCCTTATTGTTAGGGGTTATACTGTAGACCAAATTCATACAGTATTTTCAATGCACAATATTTTACAGATATTTTAAAATAACAAGTTTATTATAGTCATGGGGGACTTTACCCAAGTATTCACTGGGCTACCTCCTCAAATAATGGTGTACAAGAGCAGTAGTTTTTAGATGCAACCAGTCAGTGTTTTTAACACAGTATGTTAAACCACCAATTCAGAGGGAAGCCTGCCTAAATTTAGTATTTTAAACAACCAGGATAGAATTTTTTTTTTTGTTCTTTATTTCGCCTTATACAATTTCTTGTATTAGGAATTTGTTAGTTTTCGCATACCCCTTAGGGTCAGAGCGCAGAGTCAGCCATTGTACAGAGCCCCTGCAGCAATTGAAGGTTAAGGGTTAAGGTTCTCAGTTGCCCAGCAGAGTAGGATCTCTTTAGGCAGTGACGGGATTCAAACTGGCAACCTTCGGGATACCAGCGCAGATCCTTGGCCTCAGAGCCACCACTCCGCCCTAAATTCAGGGTGAATAGGTGATTGAACCATTAGAGTCAAGTGACCATGGTATTATACAATTCTCAATGTTCACAGATTGCAAACACTTAAACAGTTAATTTTAATTCTAGTAGGAAAAATGTTTATAGGTGCAGCAAAGTCTAAAAGAGATAAAATGGGTTAAACTTTAAGTGTGGAGATAGTCTAGGAGCAGTGGAACATGTTTAAAAATGTGTTGCATATAAATGAGGACAGGTATATACCTAAATTTGGAATTAGTAGGAAAATAAAAAAACTGCCATATGTTAATAAGGAGATGAAAAAGAAACTGCAAAGGCAAAAAATCTGTATAAGGTACGCAGGACTACTAATTCCAATGCAAATCATAGGGCGTATGAGAGCAACCTTTAAAAAGGATATTAGGAAAGCTAAAATACAGTAAGAGTGAAATACTGCATTGCAGTTAAGGCAAAAGATGAGCCAAAGAGATTATTTCAGTATTTTATTAGTAAAAGAACAGTCAAGGAGGAGGTGAAGTGTATCAGGAATAGTAAAGGAGAATTAAAAAATACAGACAAATGCTCTTTCTGAAGTTTTTACAAGTGAGGAAGTGGATAACTTTCTAGCAGTAACATGGACTACGAAGGAGGTACTGAGGGATCTGGAAATTGTAGAGGGAGAAGTACTTCTCAGATTAAATAAGGATGAAGTCTAACAAATCACCAGGATCTTATAACAATTGCTTAAGGTGGTTAGTGAGTACATGTTTAAACCCTTGACACACATTTTAACTGCAACATTGGGGAAATTCCTAAGGTTTGGAAATGAGAAAATATTACTCTATTTTTGAAAGGGGTGATCGGCAGATCCAACTAACTATAGGCTAGTAAGGTTAATATGCATCACAGGTAAATTAATGGAGGTAATTATTAATTATTAAGGAGAGGATTGGGAAGAACATGGCAAGAACAGGAGTATTAGGAAATAGTCAGCATGGGTTCAAACAGGGAGTTTGTGTTTCACTTTTATGCTGTAATTCTATAAAAGTGCAAGAAAAGTTTACAATCGGAGTGGTGCATATGATATTGTTTATTATGACTTTCAGAAATCATTTGATGAGGTCCCACATTGATTTCAGAATATATTTATATAGCACATATCCAAAACAAGTAGATCAAAATGCTTTATAGTAAATAAATTACAAAAATAACAAAAAAAATAGTAAAACTTAAATATAAACTTATACAATGCAAATAAATAAGGAAAGCAAATGCTAGAATTCATAAGCATTTAGTGTTTAGGGTTAGATGTCACAGTTTAGGAATGTTTTTGTTTCAAACTTGACCTGAATTTTTGACTGTGTTTCATCTCCCTATCTTTAATATAAAAAATATGTCTTTACCTTTGTGTGGCAGAACAAAATTACAATAAAGTATAATTATCCCCATCCTCTAATTTCATCTTTGTTAAATCAAGTAACAGAATCTACTGTATTTACTAAGAGCTTTTACAACCTTATTCATATTAAGGAAGGAGATGAGTGAAAGACTGCCTTTACTACTGCCAGTGGTCACTATGAATACAGGGTCATGCCCTACGAATTAGCCAATGCTTCTGCTGTCATTCAATTATTCATACATTATTTTTTCCCAAGGTATTTTAGGCAATTTTGTATTAGTATTTATCAAAGACATTCTCATCTTTTCCAAGATTATTAAATCTTAAATAAATATGCAGAGAAGTGTTACAATGACTTAGGGAAAATATTTGATAAACTGGAGAAATGTGAATTCCTTCATCACAAAAATATATATATGGGCTACAAGATTACACATAAAGCACTATGAATTAATCAGTCTGAAGTAACAGCAATATTAGATAGGAAACCTCACAAAAGCCTTAAACAAAATACAGAAGTTTGTTGGCTTTGCAAATTATTATCGACACTTACATTTCATAGTTGAAGCTGAAGCATCTAGTATTGGGTGGGTGCTATCCTTTGGCAAACATTCCAGTTACTGGAAAAATCCACTCTTGTGAAGAAAGTTAAGACCTGCAGAGAGGAACTATGATGTAGAGCACTAAGAGTTATTAGCAGTTAAGTTAGTCTTAGGGCTCATTTATACTTCACGCTCAGAACGTGTACGCGCCCGCATCATGGCTGCCACGCATTCCCAGTGTTCATTTGATGCATCCTCTGAGCAGGTCCTCAGAAATTAATGCGACGCGTGCACGAGTTGCAGTACCAGCAAAAAATCGGGGGGCGCAGTATGCTAAAAGTTGGAATGTGACGTCAGAGTCTCTGATTACTGTCTACATGTGACAGAAAGCCACTTTGCAGATCCTACGAGATCGGTGTGCACGCTTCGATGTTTGATGAATGGTTCGATGTGGTGAAGCAAAATACAGTAATCCCTCCTCCATCGCGGGGGTTGCGTTCCAGAGCCACCCGCGAAATAAGAAAATCCGCGAAGTAGAAACCATATGTTTAAATGGTTATTTTTATATTGTCATGCTTGGGTCACAGATTTGCGCAGAAACACAGGAGGTTGTAGAGAGACAGGAACGTTATTCAAACACTGCAAACAAACATTTGTCTCTTTTTCAAAAGTTTAAACTGTGCTCCATGACAAGACAGAGATGACACTTCCGTCTCACAATTAAAAGAATGCAAACATATCTTCCTCTTCAAAGGAGCAAACAAACCAATAGGGCTGTTTGGCTTGTAAGTATGCGAAGCACCGCGGCACAAAGCTGTTGAAGGCAGCAGCTCACACCCCCTCCGTCAGGAGCAGAAAGAGAGAGAGAGAGACAGATAAAAAAATCAATACGTGCCCTTTGAGCTTTTAAGTATGCGAAGCACCGTGCAGCATACTTAAAATCTGCACACAGAAGGTAGCAACGTGAAGATAATCTTTCAGCATTTTTAGATGAGCGTCCGTATCGTCTAGGTGTGCGAACAGCCCCCCTGCTCACACCCCCTACGTCAGGATCACAGATAGTCAGCGCAAGAGAGAGAGAAAGAAAAGTAAGTTGGGTAGCTTCTCAGCCATCTGTCAATAGCGTCCCTTGTATGAAATCAACTGGGCAAACCAACTGAGGAAGCATGTACCAGAAATTAAAAGACCCATTGTCCTCAGAAACCCGCGAAGCAGCGAAAAATCCGCGATATATATTTAAATATGCATACATATAAAATCCGCGATGGAGTGAAGCCGCGAAAGGCGAAGCGCGATATAGCGAGGGATTACTGTACTGACATACAGATGCATTCGTGGTGCTTTTATATTCAAGCGTTGCATATTCCCGATCATAGGGCTTCCTCTGGTACTGACAGCAGTGGCAAACAGCAATAGATAGCCACACTGAGCACATTAAATATATGATATTACAACTCTCTGCACATTTAGAATCCTTAGATGTATACTTGATATCACTTTCATGATGAAATGCATTAAAGTATGTATGTTACATTTTACAGATAAATCGGTAATTTCGTTTAAATAATGAATACTGTTAATAATGACACACATGGGGGTGACACGGTGGCGGAGCGTTAGCGCTGCTGTTTTGCAGGGAGTCACGTTACTGATATTCCCTGCCTGGAGTTTACATGTTTTCCTGCTGGATTTCCACAGTGTGCTCCGGTTTCCTTCCAAAAATATGCAGATTTGGTTACACTAAAATGACGCCAGCGTGTATGTGTGTGCTTGTATTCGCCTTGCTATGAGCTGATGCCTTGTCCAGGGATTGTTTCAGCCTCGTGCCCAATACTAGCTGTAATGGACAAATCCCTGGACTGATGGATTTAATCATTAAACATCCTTTTCAGAGATATTGCGGCAAGGTGTCATCGGAGTTTAATGGGTATTCCAGGCAATTCACAACACAGCGAAGCCGAACCTGTTCTCCCCGTGATAATATCTCGCACTGCCACCTGGTGTATTCCTCCAGATTTATGTAAAGTACGCGCGCAAGTATAAACAGTACAACGCTTGCGTAGCAGGAGCGTCCTCTGCAGCATGCGTCGCTTGAAGTATAAATCCGGTCTTAGAATAATGGAGACACTGGCTGGAGGGTGCAAAATTCTATTTTATGACATACACAGAGCATAAGAATTTAATGTATCCAAAAATGCTAAAATAATACATTAAGGACAAGTTAGGTGGACACTTGTCTTTAGTTGCATCGATTGCAAAGAGCAAAGAATGGTAAGGTAGATGCCCTCTCTAGAATCCTCAATCCTGGCAAGGTATTAGTGAAACCTGAAAACATGTTACCCCCAGAGAAGTGCTTAGCAGCTTTTTTAATTGATTACCCCAATACTTTAATAGAGATAACTTTAAATGCTCAAAATCATCTGCAATTCCCAACAAAGTTCTTACTAAGAAATATTATGTACCAGAAAACTTGAGAAAACTTGAGAGCCAGAGTTTTGGAATGGGCCTGTTCCTCTGAAATTTTGGCACCACTGCATTACACTTACTATATAACTGCTAAAACACTGTTTTGGTGGGAGAAAATGGGCAAAGAGGTGTATGGTTTTCTTCAGGCCTGTGAGATTTCTCACAGAGCCAAGTCTCACCAGGGTCTTCTCCAGGTTGGCGATGGGATTTGATTTATGTTGACTTTATTGTAGATATTCCACATTCTCAAGGTTGTACTTTTTTCAGAGGTTAGACCTTGCCTAATTATAACTTTGCCTTGTAACTGACTGTTGGAATTCCCACAGAGGTTTATTTTCTCCTGTGATACTGCTAACTGGGTTCTTTTTCTCTCTGTTGTCAAGTAGCAATATTTCAAGTGTAATGGACATACAGTGCCTTCAGAAAGTATTCAGACTCCTTCGTTTTTGCACTTTTTGTTATGCTTCAGCCTTATGCTAGAATTGTTTAAATTATTTTTTCTTTCATCAACAACACTCAATACCCCAGAATAAAAAAGCAAAAACAGGATATTAGAAATTTTGAATTTTTTATAAATGTATTAAAAAATTTTAAAAAAATCCTAAAATATCACAAAACATTCAGACCATTTCCTACAGTATACCACTTGAAATGTTCCTCAGGTGCAACCCATTCTATTGATCATCATTGAGATGTTTCACCAAATCTGGATTCCATCTGTGGTGATTATTGTGGTCAAATATATGATCTGAGCTCTTGGGTAGAAGTGCTAACCACTGTGCCACCGTGCCACAACAAACAAAAGATACAGACAGAACAAATGCTACAAACAAAATAAAAGAAACAGCCACAAACCAGCAATAAGTAAACAAACAATAAATCATTGCACTCACAGAGTTCCAATCTTGGGGCATACATTGGCCATTCCACAAACCAGCAAAATGGGACTGACTCAGTTCATTGTTTGAACTTGTGGATCCAGGCAAAGCTTCCCATGTATCTGTACAGATGATCTGCACTTTTTCCTTCCATCAAGAAGAAAGAAACTCCTTGAAAAATATGAATACCTCTTTTGGTATTATTATTATTTAATGGGGTTATCTTACAGAAGATGGGGGAGGGGAGGGATCCTTTAAGGCTTGTTTTAAGATCCTAGCAGGACAAATAGCTATTTATGCATACAAAATAGCCATGCGGTTCTGCACTGATAGTGCACATTGATCAGTGTTATATATCTGGTGGCAGTACTAATAATATTCTCATTATGGTCAGCTAATACAGTGTTTCACAACCTTTATGGTCCCACAACACAGTTTTTCCTTTTTAAATTAATTGACAACCCACTAACAGCCAATGCAAACCACCCTCTTAGTGAAACAAGCAAAGAGAGTGGGTTGGGGAAGAGTGATCCTATTGTCGAAATGAGCATGACTGGAAGAGTGGAAACCCATAAACAAAAAGTGCTTCATGACCTAGTGGTTGAGAAATACTCACCTATCTGACGTAATATACCCATCAAATGAAAATACAGCAAGGTGTTTTTTTTTTTAATACTTGCAGGATGGAAATCCACCTGGAGTAGTGATTGGGTCATGACAGCAACAATATTACAGAAGACTTGTGTGAAAGTTCTGCACATTGCTGCTACAACTATGTGATGTCATGTTGGCCTCACAAAACAACATGGTGTGCTGAGACAAAAATGTTTGCCTAAGTCAGGCACAGGACAAATTTCCAAGAAAAGATTCAGTGAACAAGGTTGCCAGCAAACACTGCCTATTCATTGCAAAAATATTATGGCAAATTTCATGAATCAACACTAGCATAAAATTGTCTGTATAAGATGCATATAACCAGGACCTTGAAGTCAAAGGAACTGTCTGCAGAGCTTAGAGATTGGATTGTACAGAAGCATAGATCTGGGGAAAGCTACAAATAATTTCTGCAGCATTGAAGGCTTCCACAAGAACACAGTGGCCTCAATAATTCTTAAGTGGAATAAGTTTGAGACAACCACAAATCTTCCTAAAGCTGGCTGCCCTGCAAAACTAAGCAATTGGGGCAGAAAAGCCTTGGGAAGAGCAAGTCACCAAGAACTGGCTGAGCTCCAAAGAACCTGTGTGGAGATGGGACAAAGACAAAAACCATGGCAATATTCCACTAATTTGGGTTTTATGGAAGAGTGGCCAGCCACATGAAAACCACTTGGAGTTTTCAAAAAGGCCCCTAAAGTACTCTCAGACTAGGAAAAACATGATTCTCTGGTATGATGAAACCAAGATTGAACTCTTTGGGTTCAAGTCTGGGTGTCAGATCTGGAGGAAACCAGGCACTGATCATCACCTGCACAGTACAATTCCAACAGTGAAGCATAGTAGTGGCTGCATCATGGAGTGTTTTTTAGTGGCAGGGACTAAGATATTAATTGGGGTGAGGGAAAGCTAAATGGAACAAAGTACATGGATATCCTTAATGAAAACCTGCTCCAGAGCACTCTGGTCCTCAGGTTTGTCTAAAGGTTCACATTCCAACAGGACAATCCTAAGCATAAAACAAAGACAACACAGGAATTCCTTAGAACTTTAGAACAATCGACACAAGAACAGACCATTCAACCCAACAAAGCTCGCTACTTATATCCAGTTAATTCTTCCAAATTAACATCATGTCGAGTTTTGAAGGTCCCTCAATTTCTACTGTCTACCATACTAACTTATTCCATGTGTCTATGGATCTCTGTGTAAAGAAACATTTCCTAATGTTTGTGTGAAATTTACCCTTAACAAGTTTCCAATTTTGTCCCTGTGTTCTTGCTGAACTTATTTTAAAGTAACAGTCTTGATCCACTGTACTAATTCTCTTCATATTGAACACTTGAATCATATCTCCTCTTAGTCTCCTTTAGCTTAAACTGAAAATCTCAGCTCTTTTAATATTTCTTCATAATTAATTCACTGGGGCCTTGGAAACACCCTATTTACTCTTCTCTGGACGTTTTCTAATGCTGCTATTTCTTTTTTGTAGCCTGGAGACTAAAACTATACACAGTACTTCAAATGAGGCCTCTGCAGTGCATTATAAAGCTTGAACATAACCTCCATGAACTTATACTCTATATATCCTGTGTGGTAGTCGGCTGGGGGTTGTGCCCAGTCGCTATGCCTGGATGGACCACGAGAGGGCAGCTGTTCTGGTTGGTGTGGAGGCTACGGGAATGGAGCATGGAAGCTCAACCCTATAGGGGCCCGTGGTCACTGCCAGGGGGCACCCGGATGAGTAAGGAGCCCTAGACGTCAGGACTTCTGCCACACCTGGAGGTGCTGGCGGAAGAAATACCAGGGACATCTGGAGTGCTTCCGGGTGCTCATGCAGCACTTCCGCTGCACCAGTGCCGCAAGAAGCTCATCAGGGGGCACCTGGAGCATGTCCGGGTGGGAATAAAAGGGGCCTCCCTCCAGTCATCAGCTGGAGTTGGGTGGAAGAGGACTAAGCTCGGAGGAGAGGAATGGAGGCGGTGAAGGCAGGACTTTTGAGAGGCCCGGACTTGAGGGTGTTTGGTGTTTGAGACACTGGGTTGTGGGGTTGTGTGCTGGACTATATTTATTGTAAGTAGTGTAAATAAACGCGTGTGTGCTTGAACCATTGGTGTCTGTCTGTCTGTGTTTGGGCTGATTCTCCACACCTGCTATTTAACCTAACATTCTGTTAGCCATCTTACTAGCTTCTGAACATTGTCTTGCAGTTGATAGTATAGAGTTTACTACAACTCCTAAATCCTTCTCATAAGGTGTATTTTCAACTTTCAAACCTCCCACTGTGTATTCAGTCCTAACATTTTTACTTCCTAAGACTCTACATTTACTTACATAAAATTTAACCGGCCACAAAATCTGCCAAAGCCTGATTGCCAGTTCCTCTATAATTATTGAAAAGATTGTAGGTTATCTGCCAATGCACCTAGCTTGGTATCATTTGCAAACATAACCAGCTTGTTACATTATATTCCTATCCAAATCATTTATTTATATTTATATATATATATACACCGTATACTCCGCGACCCTGTGTTCGGATTCAGCGGGTTGGAAAATGGATGGCTGTATACTGTATACTAGGGGGCTGTGCCCCCTGCTCGCTTCGCTCGCCAACCCTTCGGGTTTGGTCCTGTGAAAGTACAATTTAAAGTGTTTTTGTTTTCATGGGAACTATTACATATGCATTATGTTCACTTTTTTTAAAAAACTTCAGTAAAAACAATATTTGGAATGAACTTTTCTTCACGGTGGCACAGTGGCGCAGTGGTAGCGCTGCTGCATCACAGTAAGGAGACCTGGGTTCGCTTCCCAGGTCCTCCCTGCGTGGAGTTTGTATGTTCTCCCCGTGTCTGCGTGGGTTTCCTCTGGGCACTCTGGGTTCCTCCCACAGTCCTAAGACATGCAGGTTAGGTGCATTGGTGATCCTAAATTGTCCCTAGTGTGTGCTTGGTGTGTGCGTGTGTGTGCCCTACAGTGGGCTGGCGCCCTAACCGGGGTTTGTTCCTGCCTTGCACCCTGAGTTGGTTGGGATTTGGTCCAGCAGACCCCTGTGACCCTGTGGTAGAATATAGCGGATTGGAGCGGATTGACTGACTGACTTTTGTTCAAGATCGAATTGAATTTTGATTCCTTGTATGTGTGATAATGCAACGTATAACTGCCCGTGAGTGAATATTGTTTCTTTGTTTCTTATAAATAAACCGACTTTTTCAAATGTTTGTCCTTGTGATTTGTTAATTGTCATTGCAAAAGCAAGTCTCACGGGAAACTGTAAACGTTTTAATACGAATGGCATATCAAGATCTCCTTTTTGCCCGAACACCATTTCGAGTTCATTCCATTAAATAAGATTTTCTGATAAAACAATCTATACAAAAGTGGGAATATCCAGAGCCGATGTAGCCAGTGGCATTGTTCTCAAGAAACTGCGGATTTCTGGCCATAGTGGATTGAACGTCATTGTAAGAAATAAATCTTGCTGACCGCTAGTTCTGGATATTGCCATTGCATGATGATATAACTGTTGCAATGCTCTTGGACTACCTTGATATGATGATGGTAATATTACCTATTTTCAACTCATCAGAACTATTGATATTGGATTTTGAACGTCAATGAGTACTTGCATATGTACCATTCTAAGTTTAACTTGATTCGATTTAATTACGAAGAGATGATTAGCTGCGACTTTTACATACACATTAATAATGCAATGTTGCGATAGACGTTGAGATGATAGAAGTGGGTTAAATACATGGGAACGTATTGCTAATTTTGAGCCGAATTATTGTGTGTGTTATTCGTTTTTCTGAATGCATTTGTTTCATATTGTACGACCATCCTTTTCCACCATCGCCAGTGTGTTTTTTTCTTAATTAAACTTGTCGTAGATTTAATTGTTGCAGGAATTCTCATAGCATATGGTCCATTATTGTGTAAATCAACATTTTGTGCAGTGAATGATGGTAACGCGAAACGATTATTGTACTAGGGTGTTTCATTTTTCCAAAGATGTGATTTTCATATGACTTTGCTTACGCCCCGAGTCTCAGTGATGCAAAAGATATATATGCCAAATTTCAAGAAGACTGGATAATATTTAGGGGTTGTACACATTGATCACTTTTATTTCAAACTAGTGAAATTTCTAATATTGAAGTGCTTTGTACTAATAGGCTTCTCATGTACAGTAATCCCTCCTCCATCGCAGGGGTTGCGTTCCAGAGCCACCCGCGAAATAAGAAAATCCGCGAAGTAGAAACCATATGTTTATATGGTTATTTTTATATTGTCATGCTTGGGTCACAGATTTGCGCAGAAACACAGGAGGTTGTAGAGAGACAGGAACGTTATTCAAACACTGCAAACAAACATTTGTCTCTTTTTCAAAAGTTTAAACTGTGCTCCATGACAAGACAGAGATGACAGTTCTGTCTCACAATTAAAAGAATGCAAACATATCTTCCTCTTCAAAGGAGTGCGTGTCAGGAGCACAGAATGTCACATAGATAGAGAAAACAATCTCTAGCAAACAAATCAATAGGGCTGTTTGGCTTAAGTATGCGAAGCACCGCGGCACAAATCTGTTGAAGGCGGCAGCTCACACCCCCTCTGTCAGGAGCAGGGGGAGAGAGAGAGAGATAGAGAGACAGAGTTTGTTTTTCAGTCAAAAATCAATACGTGCCCTTCGAGCTTTTGTGCAGCATGTCGTTTCAGGAAGCAGCTGCACAAAAGATAGCAACGTGAAGATAATCTTTCAGCATTTTTAGACGAGCGTCCGTATCGTCTAGGTGTGCGAACAGCCCCCCTGCTCAATCCCCATACGTCAGGATCAGAGAAAGTCAGCGCAAGAGAAAGAGAAAAGTAAGCAATCTAGCTTCTCAGCCATCTGCCAATAGCGTCCCTTGTATGAAATCAACTGGGCAAACCAACTGAGGAAGCATGTACCAGAAATTAAAAGACCCATTGTCCGCAGAAATCCACGAACCAGCAAAAAATCCGCGATATATATTTAAATATGCTCACATATAAAATCCGCGATGGAGTGAAGCCGCGAAAGGCGAAGCGCGATATAGCGAGGGATCACTGTATTTCTTTCTGTGGTGGGTTGGCGCCCTGCCCGGGATTGGTTCCCTGCCTTGCGCCCTGTGTTGGCTGAGATTGGCTACAGCAGACCCCCGTGACCCTGTGTTTGGATTCAGCGGGTTGGAAAATGGATGATGGATGGATGGATGTATTTCTTTCATCTGTTGCAGGTAATTGAACTTTAAAATGGGAACCAAAAGAGGAATTTGGCTGCTAGAAAAGGTGCCTAGTGGTGAGTTTTTAGGAGCTCGGCTCCCTTCAAAGGAACAAGTACTTTTAGTTTTTATTTACCATCACAAAGAAATGAAAGAAACACTTTCGGATGCTGCTAAATCTACCAGTACTAAACTACAGGAAGTGTGGAGGAAAGCAAATATCCCTGTTAAGACGGATGAGAATATCCGTGCTGGTATACAGAAGCTGTACAAAGAATACCAAAATCTGGGTAAAGAGAAATCGAGAAACACGGAAAAAGCAAATGTGAAACGGCAGATTTGGAAAGGTGATCTCGTCAAGTTATTTGACATTTCCCGGCAAAATGTGATGGACATGACTAGCGTATCACAAGAAGATAAAGAATTTCTTAGGCCACAGAGAGAAGATTGTATGAGCTCATCAATGAGTGGAGTAGACAAGGTTTTCGCCTTGAAAATAAGAACTAAGTGTACAAAAGAAGAAAAAAAAGATTCATATAAGAATAAACATTACAAAGCTATCGCTGAAATCATTAAGACAGTTATACTGGAAGATTCATCTGCATCATCATCATCAGCACCTAGTGACGAAGAGGCAGAGTTTTCACCTCCAGCAACGAAAAAATTACGTTCAAGTCCTAGATTAAAACCTCTTGATCAGACACTCACGTCTACTTGGGATCGAGAACAGCTCTCTATTCGACAAGCAAGTACTTCATTTATAACAACTGCAAAGAGCCTTGGCAATGATGTTTCAAAGATTTCCGTATCTCCATCTACCGTTTACCGAGCTCGAGCGATCAATAGAAGTAAAATGGCAAAGAAAATCGAAGAGTCACTCTTTGAAAATCCTCCTCATTTGGTCTTGCATTGGGATAGTAAACTGTTGCCCTCGGTTGCCCATTGGAGTATCAAAACTTTGGAAGATAGAGTTGCAGTTCTAGTGACTGGCAAAGATTTTGAGCATTTGCTTGGCGTACCTGTTGCCCTGAAAGACACTGGTGAGCAGATGGCTGAAGAAGTTATTCAGGAAGTGGACCAATTTGGGCTACGTGACAATATCATTGGTATATCTTTTGATACTACAGCATCTAATACAGGACTGATCCAAGGGGCATGTACCAGAATTGAAAGGGAATTCGGACGAACATTGTTGTGGTTGGCTTGCTGTCATCACACCCATGAACTAATATTGAAAGGAGTGTTTGAGGAGTGTTGTGGCATACCATCAAGTGGTCCTGACATCCAGATTTTTCGGAAGTTCCAAAGTCTGTGGGCTTCACTTGATAAGAAGTCATATACGGCAATGCTGGATGAAGAAAGTCATTTAATGTGCTACTTTAGTTACGATGGGATTTGAGAAACTAGTAAATTAAACGATTTTAAGATGAAGTTTATGATGTTCTACTTTAATGACAAAAGAAACTATGTGATTAAAGTGGAAATTTTGAGATTAAAGTTGACATTTTGTGCTTTTTTCCCACTTGTGTCTGTTTTTTTTGTCTGTACCCTAATAAGCTTTCATATGACACTCAGACAGTGGGCTACGACTCGCCTTTTCACGGCGACTTTGATATGTGACTTCTTTTTTATTTCGGGCACTGTGCGACTTTGTGAACTTGAACTTTCGAGTTTCTGTCACACGATCAACTTCCCTTTGTTGATTATACCACTGTTTAAACCAACAAATAGTACGTTTTTCCTTGCCTCCAATTGGTATTCGCTGAAATTCTAATTTTCCCCCATGCTTTTCCCATTGTCTTTTCACAGAAGGCTGAGCTTAAGGGCTAGTTATATTGATTTGCGCATTCAAAGAGGCTTAATTCTAGGAGGATTTGGGGCGGGACAGCAGGCGCGTGCACGTGCGTTACTTTTCACGCTGATCGGGATTTATGTAGCGGAAGAACGTGGAAGTTTGCGTACACACAGATTCCTGCATCTGGATTTTTCTGTGCGTACGCACATTCCCGCTTTTGTGCTTACGCCATGTTATAGTGTGAGTTCTACGTACGCCGTTATACAGATTTCTTTGATTTCAGCCTATGTAATCTAAGCAGTACTCTACAATTTCCAAATCACTCAGTACCTACTTAGTAGTCCCTTTTATCACTGGGAGGTTATCCACTTCCTCACATATGAAGACCTCAGAAGTTTACAGCATTGGCTAATTTTGCTGTATGTATTTTTTAATTCCCCTTTATTATTCCTAATGAACTTCACTTCCACCTAAACTTTTCTTTCACTATTAAAATACGTAAAGAATTTCTTTGGATCATCTTTCACCTCATCTGCTATATTCCTCTCTAACTGCCTTTTAGTTTCCCTAAAATCCTCATTAATGGTTGCCTTCATGCTCTTATATGCCCTACAGTTCACATTGGAGTTATTAATCTTACATGCCTTATACAGTCTTTTTTTCCTTTGCACATTCTTTTTCAACTCTTTATTAACCCACTGTAAGATTTTTGTATTTCTACTAATTCCAAATTTTGAGATAATCATGTCCTGCATTATATGTAAAATGTTTTTAAACCCGTTCCACTGCTCTTCAACTATCTCCACACCTAAAACCTTTTCCCAGTTAAACCCCTTAGGGTCAATTTTATGAATGTTCTTGAGTGGTTCAGCAGGAGTTTAGGCTTGAACTCAATCAATCATCTCTGAGACATGAAAATAGTCGGTTTTCATCCAACCTGACTGAGTCTGAGAGGATCTGTATAGAAGAAGGGGAGAAAATCCCCAAATCCAGGTTTACAAAGCTTGTTGCATCATACTCAAGAAGACCACTGCCAGAGGTGCAATAGTATTGAGTAAAGGGTCTCAATATTTGTGTCAATGAGATGTTTTTTTTATTTTTTATTTTTTTGCAGAAATTTCTAAAATACTGTTTCTCCTTTGTCACCCTTGAGTACAGAGTTTAAAAATATAATTTAATTGATTTTAGATTAAAGGTGCATCATAACAAAATGTGTAAGAAGTGAGGTTATCTGAACACTTTCTGAAGGCACTGTATATTGTTCAGGATACATTCATGTTAATAAATTTGAACTTTCTTGTTTTTTCTGTATATTTAACCTGATGTATTGTTTTATGTGTGTACATTATGTGATCTGTAAAATTTTATAATTTGTTTCTTATCAGTATTTTTGCTACAGTGCAGTGAAGAGCACTACACCAAAACAAAATAACTTAAAATGCATTGTGTGGATATTACTTTTTCTATAGCAATATTTATAGTAGCTCTTTGACAAAACTTAAAAGGAAGTTTTCACTAGATAGGATTCAATAGGTATTATTCTGCTTACATAAACCACATAATTAAAAGTAATTAGGCTTTCATTAGTTACTAATTTCACACCCTGTTAAAAAGAAGCTCACAAAAGTCCGTTCACTCATTATAAATTTTTAGAAATTCTTAAAGGCCCACTTTTGAAAGGTTTAAGAAGTACTCTTAGAGTAAGTACTCTTAGTAGAGTATTTCTTAAGAAATAATACAACACCAATAAAATCTCCAAACTGAAATCATTCTTTAAGGCAAGAGCTAATGTAATGACCAGACAACAGGCACCGTGTTATTTCACAATTGTGAAATGGGATTCTGGTACTAAGGTCAAGGATTGGCTATTCTAAAATAATTTAATCTTAATTATTCATAGTTTCTAGGAAACTATCCAACATGTAAGCTTTGACTAAAAATTCTAACCTTGGCAAGCTATTAATGTACATAAATTGTTAATTATATAGCGAAAACAACAAAGCATGCTATATTACTGAAATGTCTTATGCAGTGAACTGCCCTCTGTGCACCTAGAGAATCAACACTGATATATTTTAAAAATACATAAATATTACCATTACTGACCTGTAATTACCTGTTTCTAAATCACTAATCTACCCCACAATACATTTCAAGGTTACTGTATATTCAGGCAACACACACATCATGTGTTATCTAAGCCATTACAAAAGAATGAAGCAACTGCAAGCTATTTATTCTTCTAAAACAGTTAATCCAAAAAGTATTAGTATGTGTTTGAATGCCTGCTGCATATTAATGTGGGTTTTCCCCTTTAATGTCTGTGTTTTAGCAAGTCATTCATAATATCCATAGAATAAAACAGTTTCAGGAGATCAAGTCTTCTTAAGTAAGGAAGTGGAAGAAAATAACAATTAAGCCATTTGAAAAGATTTTTTCCTGCTTCATTATCAAATAAATTAAGAATAGTTCTCCCAATATAAGATAGTGTCCCTTAATGAACCAATAAAGCTGCTGTTCCAGGTTCAATATATCTGAGATTGTGATTGCATATCAACCTTGGACGAAGTGCCAGTGTCCTTGTGTTTTATATTCTTGAGTGCCACAGTGTTGCTCATTAGTTCTGTTGTTCTATTGCATGATGACCTATACAAACACTGGAAGGGTGATATACTGAGTATTTGATTCCCCAATTTGATCAGAACGCTTTGTTTGAAGATTCTCTACAAATTGTTCCTTTCTTTTCATGCTGTTCAATTGTAGCCTTGTTTCAAAACAAGCTCTATCTTTTTCTAATGTTAATATAATGGCCTCATGGCACAATCACCACCTCAGGGTAGCCTGCTATCTATTTTTGTCACAAACCAAGTAAACAGCAGATATCTAAAAAGACCAACACTGTGGACTATTAAACCAGCCACAAAACTGTTAAAACATACATATTTGCAGTACATTCTAAACATCATTAGTTGATTATTAATAAACAGAAATTTAAAAAAATGTATTAAAAGTAATAATAAGATCATTATTAAGTACTTTTGTCATCTTCTTCCCTTCAGTGAAATATTTCTGGAATACTGAAAAGAAATTCTTTAAAATCACGGATTTTATATTAATACAATTTAAAGTTGCCAATTTACCTATCCCATGAATTACTGACAAGTGGGAGGAACAATAAAGAAAACCCATGTTGACATGTGGAGAACATGCAAAATGCACACAGTCTGGGTAGACTGGAATTCAAACCTAGGTCCTGTAAAATATAGTAGCGTTCTTAGGCTGAGGAAGCCTCAGACTGTCAGAAAGGGCAAGGCTACCATAATAGTACAGTATTAAGTATCTTAAAGGTATCTCTGAGCTGCTGGAGGCTACCAGAATGTGTGCATAGATGCAGGAGAGCTTTGGGTAGGATCCTGGCTTTTGAATACCTCCCATAGGGGAATGTGTGGCAGATGATGTTACCACTGAGTCCAGGTGAGCAGTGCTAGGCAGAGTGTGTATATGTGCCAGCTTGGACTGGAGCAGCTCAGAGTGCATGGAGATGCAGAACATCATAGTGGGTTTTCAAAATGGTTAAAAACAGAGACAGTGGGTTAGACCACAAAGGTATCAATTGTCCGTTTAAGGAGTGACTACTGCCAACTTGTCAGTGCGCTAAATCCATTCCTTTATCTCTTGCACCCCCAGATGGTTACTATATAAATATACAAGACAATACATCAAAAGGGTTGTAGTACCGCCAGATAACCCCATTTAATAATTGTAAAGTGGATAAAAATGATGAATGGAAGATGTATTAGCAGTTATTCCAGATCTTCACTGTGGTTTGTTGGTCCTTAAAATGGTGACTACTTCCTACATGACTTGGAATTTATAATGGAAGGTGCACAAGGAGAGAGATGGAAAGATGGGTAAAGCTTCTTCTTCTGTTATGTCTTCTGAGGTGTAAGTAGAAAGGAAGGTGAATAAGCTGCAGTGTTACTTTGAAATCAGAGTACTCTTTAAAATTCTTTCCCTTTTTTTTCTTTAACATCATACCCTTGTTCTATTATATTTGGACTGTTTAAGATTATATCATTAGACTATTATATTTGGACTGTATTTTCACAAGATATCTCAGTTTTAACCTTCTTCATTCCACTGCTGGGGGGTTCATTTTGCTCTAAACGTGCTCCTTCTCTTGTCATGTCAGAGGACCGGGACTTTTCAAAGTGTGGCTTGTCTCACTTGCAGAGGCACAATGGGGGGGATGGGGGGGCTAGGGTGTGGAGAGAAAGAGAGCAATGCTATTTCTATTTTATCCCTTATACCCCAATAACCGTTAGTGACAACATAACAATACACTTCATAGCAGTATCACTTGGCAATAATATAAAATCTATGTCAAAGCTATCATATACAGTATACAGTATACTACCTAAACCTAAGACTACAAAATACAACAAAAGTTCAAAAGAAATATTTCCATGACCAAATAATGAACTATGTGAGCTGGAATGTCAGTGGTTTTAATCATGAATTGAAGAGACAGAAAGTACTCTAACACTTAACAAGTCTAAATGCCAAGATAGTATTTTTACAGGAGACTCACTTATTAAGCAAGCATCAGTTTCAGATACAAGGAGTGTAGTCTGGCCAAGTTTTTCACTTTAGCTATACAGTGTTACCTCTGATCACGACTGTAATTCGTTCCAAAACTCTGGACGCGACCCGAACATAATTTCCCCATAAGATTGTATGTAAATACAATTAATCCATTCCAGGCCGTACGAACTGTATGTAAATATATATATTTTAAGCACAAAAAATAGTTAATTATACCATAGAATGCACAGTGTAATAGTAAACTAAATGTAAAAACATTGAATAACACTGAGAAAACCTTGAACAACAGAGAAAACTAACATTGTGAGAGTTCGCGCTAGACCTTTACGAATCGCTCACTGTAAACACTTTTTTTAATGTGTTTTAAGCACAAGGGAAAAAAATTAAATGCCACTTCTCTTGCGAAACTTTTCAAACCATCCTCTACTGGCTTTAAATTCCTCACCTTCGCCACTTGAAGAATGGATTTTTTTTTTCAGCAAATCGCCATGAATCTTCCTGGCTTTCTCGCATATGATCAGCTTGCTTACACTATCCCCTGCAAGTTGCTTCTCGTTCAACCACACTAGCAACAGTTTTTCCACCTCTTCCAGCATTTGAGGCCTCTGCTTGGTTAACATTATAACTCCTTTTGCAACATCAGCTGCTTTGTTAGGCTCTGTATATGCAAGCAAAAGAAAATGGGGAACGGAGAATGGGAAATCATTGGAGCATACGAATGGGCGTAGGGAAACTGGACGCCAGTGTTTTTGTTCACCACCAGAGCGTGTGGTCGTGAACAGATGCAAGCTATTTGATGGTAACCCGATTTGTACATGTTCGGAAACATTCGTGACCAGAGGTTCTACTGTACAAAGAAAACCAGGGTATGGGACTCTTAATACACAGAACTATCCCATTTGTAGCATCAGATGCAATATCTGATTGTGAAGGATGATATGTCATGGTGACGGGCAATTTGTCTAATACTAAAATGATTTTGATTAATATCTATTCATATAACACAGATGATAGAGCTTTCTTCCAAAATGTATTTGTATCTATCCCTAATGTGAGCACTCACAAAATTATAATGGCCAGAGACTTTAATTGTGTTTTAAATCTAGACCTGGATAGATCATACAACAGTGATAACATCTAATACTGCAAAAATAATTACACAGTTTGTAACGGATCATAACTTATCTGACCCATTGAGGTTCTTAAATCCTTACCTAAGATCATACTCCTTCATCTCACCCGTATATCATTGTTACTGAAGAATTGATTTTTGCCTCTTAGACAATAATTTTTTGCCCACTGTCATATCTTGCAAGTATGATGCTATCATTATCTCTGACTATGCCCCTCTGGTCATGGAGCTTAAATTACTGCATCTTACATACTCATCTTATAGCTGGCATCTTAATCCCCTGTCAGTAGCTGATGAGAACTGTACAGAATTTTATATCCAAGCAAATTGATTATTTTCTTGAGACAAATGCATCTTCAGGGGTCTCAGCAGGAATATGCTGGGAAACTCTGAAGACATTTTTAGGAGGATGGGTTATTTCATCTTTATTTTATCTTTCTCACAAAAATAAACTGGAAACCAAGAAGGCGTCTGAGTTAATCAGTGAAATTACCAGAATAGATCTAGAATACTCAAGGTCTGTAAATGAGGCACTCTATAGGAAAAGACACAATTTAACCTCTTGACTACTAAAGAAACGGAACAGATTATCTTTAAATCGCGACATCATTATTAGGAACACGGAGAAAAGGACAATAAGATTTTAGCCCAACAAATCCACAAGCAGGAAGTCTGTAAATCAGCGTTCCTCAACCTGTGGGGTGGGAGGGAGGGAGGAGGGGTGGAAAAAAAATGGAAATTGAAGTAGAAGCTATTTATTCAAACAAACTCATTTATTTCAACTGTTTATGGTAGAAAAATCACACAGAGTATGTCGACTATCGGCTCCGTGGCATTAGTGTAAATGACTGCAAAATCATTCCGCATGTAGGGGACGAAATGACATAGAATACCAGAGGTGTGGAGAAACTGTGAGAAAATAACGGAATGCAAATGCTGATCTCTAAAATGGTAATCTTTAAAATTGTTGCACCCTTGGTAAATGGAGCGAGGTACACAATTGATTATATGTTGTTTCATTTATTCATTTATTCTGTTTCTTTCTATCCATCCATCCATTGTCTCCCGCTTATCCAAGGTCGGGTCGCGGGGGGCAGCAGCTTGAGCAGAGATGCCCAGACTTCCCTCTCCCCGGCCACTTCTTCTAGCTCTTCCGGAGAATCCCAAGGCGTTCCCAGGCCAGTCGAGAGACATAGTCCCTTCAGCGTGTCCTGGGTCTTCCCCGGGGCCTCCTCCCGGTTGGACGTGCCCGGAACACCTCACCAGGGAGGCGTCCAGGAGGCATCCTGATCAGATGCCCGAGCCACCTCATCTGACTCCTCTCGATGCGGAGGAGCAGCGGCTCTACTCTGAGCCCCTCCCGGATGACTGAGCTTCCCCACCCTATCTTTAAGGGAAAGCCCAGACACCCTGCGGAGGAAACTCATTTCAGCCGCTTGTATTTTGCGATCTTGTTCTTTTGGTCACTACCCATAGTTCAGACCATAGGTTGAGGGTAGGAACATAGATCGACTGGTAAATTGAGAGCTTCGCCTTGCGGCTCAGTTCCTTTTTCACCACGACAGACCGATGCAGAGCCCGCATTACTGCGGATGCCGCACCGATCCGCCTGTCGATCTCGCGCTCCATTATTTCCCTCACTCGTGAACAAGACCCCGAGATACTTGAACCTCCTCCACTTGGGGCAGGATTTCGCTACCAACCCTGAAAGGGCACTCCCACCCTTTTCCGGCTGAGGACCATGGTCTCGGATTTGGGAGGTGCTGATTCTCATCCCAGCCGCTTCACACTCGGGCTGCGAACCGATCCAGAGAGAGCTGAAGATCACGGCCTGATGAAGCAAACAGGACAACATCATCTGCAAAAAAGCAGTGACCCAATCCTGAGCCCACCAAACCGGACCCCCTCAACGCCCTGGCTGCGCCTAGAAATTCTGTCCATAAAAGTTATGAACAGAATCGGTGACAAAGGGCAGCCCTGGCGGAGTCCAACTCTCACTGGAAACGGGTTCGACTTACTGCCGGCAATGCGGAGGTTTGTTTAACCGCTCTTTGTCTCATCCCTCACCTAGGACCAGTTTGCCTTGGGTGGCCCTACCAGGGGCATAAAGCCCCGGACAACAGAGCTCCTAGGATCATTGGGACACGCAAACCCCTCTACCACGATAAGGTGGCGGTTAAAGGAGGGGGTTTCTTTCTATATTTCTATATATTGTTTCTATGTTTATATTTTTTGTTTATAGTTTTCACGGTACTTGTGACGGTATAACAACATTAATTAATACAGAATGTAAAGTTTGAGATGTGATTCTCAGGCAAGATGAAGGGGCCTGAGTTGCCTCAAAAGCTTGCATATTGTAATCTTTTTAGTTAGCCAATAAAAGGTGTCATTTTGCTTGACTTTTCACTACATTCATAATGGCTAACACGGTACAACACCCTAGTACTAAAAAATTTCATGAAATTTAATGAATTGAATTTTACATATATTTTATCACAAAAATTTTACTTTTAAATGTGTCACATGTGTGACTGTATATTTTGATGATAAACAAATATTAGCGATGCCCCAATCTGATCCAGACTTGAGCATTTCTGCCAATAGTGCATTCCCAAATTAAAATTTGGTGTTGTTGGGTAGATCTTCATAAAATCAAGAATAGAAAATGTGCATAAAAACTTTACGGGGGCGCCTTAAAAACTAATATGAAAAATGGGCCACACATGGAAAAAGGTTCCAGAAACACTGCCATAAATCAATAACAGTAATTAAAAACTCAGACAGAGATAAAATTATTGACAATAAAAATGTAACTGACACATTTAGAAAGTACTAATAAGTCCTTATAATTCTACTCAGTTTGAAGAAGATAAGACAGAATCTAATAAGTTTCTCGATTCATTAGAGATACCACAGCTAGATGCTATAAACTCACTTCAAAGTGGAAAAGCAGCCAGCCCTGATGGCTACCCAGTGGAATTTTATAAAAAAATCTCAAATAAGTTAGCTCCACTATTATTAGCAATGTTTATAGAAGCTAAAGTCAAAACATTGTACCTCAAACTTTTTGCCAAGCATTAATTACCATCTTTCCTAAGTAGAACAGGGCTTACTACAATGTGTATCATACAGACCAATCTCTCTTCTCTAATCTCTCTGAGTAACAATGTTAAGATACTCTCCAAATTTCTAGCCAGAAGGATGGAGAAGGTGCTTCCTTCTGTAATATCACATGACCAAATTGGATTTATTAAAAGCAGACACTTAACTTCTAACCTTTGACGTTTGTTTGTTTAATATAATATATTCACCTGTTATATCTAATTTTCTTTCCCTTTAAGAGACAGACCTTTCATACATGTCCAAAATTGAGGAAAGAGCACTGCCTATTGCTCCATTGTGCCAGTCTGTTGTTGATTAGCAGTATTCTTAATAGCTTTGTAAACTAATTTATTAATGCTTTCAAATTAACAATATCACAAAATTTAAACAATGATTAAAAAACTACTGTTTAAGCCACATTACTTTGTATTTAATAACTAATGTTGCTCATATCACAGACATATCACAGACATGTGTATCATAAGTGTAGCCATCAGCGCTCCCAAATGCAATGTTTTTAAATTTTGACCAGTGGTTTGTTAAAAAAACAAACAATTCTGAAGATTTAGTACTGACTTTTCAATTGCAATTAATATTTTTATTTAGTAATTTTCTCATTAAAAAATAAGGCCCACTTTTCATATGACTAAAATGCATAGGCCAAATTTAATATTGTTTTGATGATAGTTAAATATAAAATGAATATTACATTTAGAACTTTTTAGTAATAAATTATTTAATTACTATGCAAATAAACATCAAATAGAAACCAATTACATTGGATTATTGAATTAAGTATTTAAGCATTGTCAATGAAACTGTTTTTAATATACAGTATAATATGTCGGAAAAAAGTTGCTCTTCAACCATTTCCAAATCCACTGTTAAAAAAAAATT
The DNA here is from genome assembly GCF_900747795.2 of Erpetoichthys calabaricus. Classification (NCBI taxonomy): domain Eukaryota; kingdom Metazoa; phylum Chordata; class Cladistia; order Polypteriformes; family Polypteridae; genus Erpetoichthys; species Erpetoichthys calabaricus. The sequence goes on along the minus strand of NC_041396.2, from coordinate 171,181,879 downwards.
AAAGCAAATTAATTTTATATTAATTCATAGAGTTGGGCCCCAGCTTTGTTTCCGGAGCATGTGCAGTTTCCCAGTTCTTGAGTTTGCTATGTTTCCTCTTTGAATTTCCATTTCCCCTAAAAGCCCAGTTACATGCTGCAGAATAACTGTCACATCAAAATAGTGCTTCTCTAAGTGTGTCCTTGGTTTAGGGTGTTCTTTGTGATAAAATGGCACCAATCCAGGGACTGGTCCTACCTTTTGTTCTTTTTTGTCTTGCTCGGGGTCTAGCTTTACATAGCTATGATATGTCAGTGAAAATTAAATGAAGTACAAAAGAAAATGTGTATATGTTACACAATAATACATAAATTACATAACATTTTTTGCAATCTATATGTCACATGCTCAAAAGTTGAAATTCTTACACTGTGATCTGGTTCACTTAATTACTTCATTAAAGTTTTCGTGTTGCTGCAGGCACAATACAGCTAGCTAATGTAGACGATGATGCTTTTGTTCAGTGTTTGTAGAAAAGTCTTATAGTAAGTATTCAAAACCTGTTGAATCATAAAATAAAATATATATAGTAGATACATTAAAATGTTAAGGCATGGAACATTTTAACCACAGACACTTACACTTAAACTCGCTTGTTTGTAATAAACTGTAGCCGTTATGATGCCCAGCTGCATCAAAACCTGTAAGCATTACAAGTCTTATGTCTTTCAGAGGGCAGGTTGTTTCTATTTCAAAACAAAAAAATCTCTTAGTAACGAAAGGATTTGGTAACCATAACTACCACTATTTAAAAGCAAGTGCTAGCCTTTCTGGACAGCATGAGCCAGTTTTTCAGCCTTGTCTAAATGATTTTATCAGAAATAATAAATACTTTTTTCTCTCTAATTTGAAAAAATTCGAAGTCCTGAGAAATATAACTTTCCAGATGCCCAGACAGGCATAATGGAAAGTTTATTTTTGGCTGTAATTTTTATGAATTTAGGTCAATTCGTATCTTAATACTTCTCTAACAAATAATACTCCAGTATTTCAAACTGAAAACTTTGTTCATAGTGCAATAAACCAGTAAGTATGATTCACTTCCAGATTACTGTATGTTAACACAGAAACCACACAAAACCACTTTCCAGGAGGAAGAAACAAAGGACCCGTCTACTAAATGATCAAACATCAAAAATGCAAAGAAGCAAAGTAAGTGCTTTTTATTGACACCCTTTCCCACTTTGTATTCATAAGTAAGTACTTAAGTGAAGTCCTTAAAGCACAATTGGGGCAGCATGCTTTCACTTCTCAATAGTTCTATAACAATTACATTTACTTCATGGTACAGACTGACCCAGCATTTTAAATGTGTTATGGTTCAATATTATTAAATGTTTTGGTATATGCATCAGACTTAGCATAGCTCAACAGCCGAGCCCTCACGCTGCATAAAAGAGTATGTAAGCATTTACTGGACACAATACAAAACTACTAAGCTATCTTTTGTTATGTGGGTGGCAATGTGTCACAGTGAATAAGATGCTTCTACACACCTTGTGGTAGACATTTAACATCTTATTAAAGAAAGAAACATCCTCTAACAGGACAATTCAGTAACCAGGCAGTAAAAAAGCAGTTCATTGTATCTTTTAATTACTCCTCAGCAAAATGCCTTAGAGGGAGCATTCTTCAAAAGCAATCTGTTTCAGCATGATCAGAATGGTCAGAAAAGCAAAGAATAGAGGTTAATTTTATAAACCACTCAATTTACATACAGTGTCAATCAATTTCACATTTCACTCTGGTTGGTTCATTGGTTTACACCCAAATGATTTATAAAAAAATAAAAATGTATTATATTCTGGTTCTTCTTATACCTTTGAATTGCGCCACCACCCTTGAAATTTCTGTGCATATAACAACTGTCCATTCTCATTTATAGGACATCTGCTGATTTCTTAGTCATCTTTTAGTCATCCTTCAGTACATTTTTTATATTACATCAACCTTTTTCTGGTACATTATTTACTTGACCATCTCAGTATTTTCCGAAACCAATTCTTATATTTCAGTGTAAATTGTGTTGTTCACATGACCTTTATCTGGTTCCCTGATGTGCCTGAACAGGTTTCTGACATTTTTTAAGCCTTTATGCTATTTCTTTAAGATGAATGCTATGTTACCTTAAAATTATTCTTCCACAACCTCTAGGGATACAAGCTCAAATCATGTGTTGATTTCAAACAAGATCCAGCAGTGGAATAAACACATTTTCTGAAAATTCATGGATTTCAAATGTCTTAAAAATACATGGAAAATATATTCCATGAGCCAAGATGTAAAAAAATAAAACTATTTTTTATAAATTTACTGACAAATCAAAATGATGATATACTGAACAAAAAAACTTGTACTCAGAATATTAATAATTTTCCTAGCCCTATTTACTCAGTCAGTCAGTCATTTTATAACATGCTTAGTCCTGAACAGGGTCGCAGAGGGTGCTGAAGCCAATCTCTGCCAGCATAGGGCACAGGGTAGGAACAAACCCTGGACAAGGTGCCAATCCATCGTAGTATGCACACACATCCACACATTAGGGCCAATTTAGTATTGCCAATTCACCTAAACTGCATGTCTTTGGACTGTGGTAGGAAACTGAAGCACCTGGAAGAAACCCATGCAGACATGGAGGTGAACATGCAAACTCAGGTCTCCTTACTGTGAGGCAGCAGCACTACCACTGTGTCACCCCAGCTATATTTAGCCATTTCTAAATTTCTATTTGTGCTTGTATTGTGAAGTGTGAGTCCCTGTCATGCACCCAAAAAAACACAAGGCTGAGTCTCAGTGCTTTAGCAAAACCAGCTTTATTCAGCTTGAACAAGGAACAGCACAGTTATTTATTGTTGCGGGATCTACAATGCTCCTATACACAGACACAGCAATCAGCAGGGTCGTGGCCAGGTTAGTGGCCAAGTAATCCTTTGCCTGCATTTATAATGTTCCTTGCATCACTCATCGACGGCAAGTGCTTATGCAACCACGATCGACTCGATTCTGCTTTAGCTGTGAGCTGCCACAGCATTGGTAGCCTGCAGTTACCCGGGCAACTGATAACTTGTCTTCCACAGACATGGCAATTGCACTTTGGGACGGCTCTTTAACGTGTCATCCCGTTGGGTGGAGTCCCAAAAGAGTTTAGAAACCTTACTGTATATAGCCAGAAAAAAAGCAACAAAATTAACAATACAATTGGGACCTATTAACACACATGTCTCAGGACCCAGAGATCAATACACCAAATCTAAATAGAACATAAGGTTACTAGGGCCACATTTTAAGTTATATATCTTGGTAGTCAAAGAGCATATTTCAAATAACCTACTTTTCTGTTGCTTGCCATCCCCTCCCCTTGTACTCCTTGTCTCTTTATTCTTTATTGTTTTTTCTGGGTTTGGGTTTGTGTTGTTACTGGAGAAACATCTACATTGTTGTAGATGTTGTCCCAGAAACATACAGCAAAATATGCTGAAAACAGCAAGAAAAATCCAATGTTCAAAATAAGATTCATGAGGTTGGGGGAGAAAAATTAATTCAAATTCCTAATGTAATCAAATTTTTTTTACAAGTTTTAAAGGATATGACATTGTGTACCTTAATGGTCCCTGCTTTTTAATCTCAGATGCTGGTACAATACTGTAATATGTTCTCATGACAATCCATGAAACTGCACACCTTGCCAATCTCTATCCCTACTCCAAGTCAAAAAGCCAAATAACAAGAGAGCTCCATCTAAAGTTGTTCTTCATGCACATGCCTGGTGTGTTTCTTTTATTAATACATTAATGAATTTTTACCAAATTCTGAAACAATTGTGAATTAATCCTCATACAAACATATTTATTCAAAATCACATAGAATATTATTTTTCTACTGAGTTACAGAAGGAGGGTTAGGATTCTTCCATTCGAGCAGAATAAGCCTTCATGCAAGTAGTGTGGTATAACATATTATAACAGATTTTTCATAGCAGAACATTTAATCCAAATATTTCTGTTAAAGCATTAGGAGTAATTTTAAGTTAAGTATATCCCAAAGGTAAAAACTTTGTCCAAAATGGTTTTCTTGTGATATTTCCAAAACGTTACCTAGTAATTCAGGCACTTGATAGTATCACTCATAAGTTGGATCTTGCACTTGGTACATTATAGACAATTTTGTACAAGAAATTTATGACTGATAAGACCATTTTTAGTTGAATTATGGCATGCTTAATGCATATTGAACTATAATGTATTTTGTGAAGTTTGGCTGAATCCCATTTCTTTTCTGAAATTTCAATTGAAACATCCCCTTCCCCTAGTTCAAGAAGTGCAAAGAGAAATTTCCTTGAAATTTTTTGAAATGCTCTGGAGATGCTTTCTGCATCTTCATCCAAACTTGCCAGCACCAACTTATGGATAGATATAAGGAAAGTAGATTGCCTTGATGAAGTTTTACATTTATACTCTTAATAACATAAAACTTGTGTTGCTAGAATTTTAAATATATGCAAAAACTGTTTTCAAAGGACACAAATATGTTATCAATATAGAGATCTTTAAATGTCATGTCAAGTTAAATTGAGTCTAACATCTTAAAGAATAATTTGTCAATATATATTGCAGTGATCTGAAAAGAATATAGGAGCTTTGGGGAGATAATAATAATGATAATACATTTTATTTATATAATGCCTTTCCCATGCTCAAGGCACTTCTTAATTTTGACGATGTTAATTCTCCTAACAAAAGTAAGGTGAAGAGAAGGTCCTCTGTTTCATTAATAATTTCCATCATATTACTGAAATTATGTTTAAATATATCTTTTCTTTGTCTTGCTATAATAATAATTCAACCAGTTTAACCAGTTTTGATAAAATCAGTAAAAAATTATCTAGTTTGGTCTGGCATGCAGGGCCGTCTTAATGCATTGGCACGCTGGGCAGTTGCCCGGGGGCCCCACAAGCATAGGGGCCCCATGCTAATCTATTTATGTTGTAACATGCTGAGTGGTTATGTACTGTAGGTAGGGGCCTACCTACCTTGCCTGGGGGCCTATAATGCTGTTAAGACAGCCCTGCTGGCATGGGAGAGAATTCACTGGAACATCTAAATTAATTTTGAATCCAGAGATCCTATGAAATTCTCCCGGCAAAATAAATACTCATGGTAATTAATTATTATGGGTCTGAAATATAAAGCATCAGACCTTCAGTATATAGATATATGTTCTGTTCAGACTTACCTTCATGATTCACTTTATCTATGGCCTGCTTCTTTGGATAGCTAGGGGTCAATTGCATTAACTAAAAGCACTGTGATAATGGACATCCTTGCCTAGTTTAATGTTCTAATGTTATAGTATATTATTTATATGGACTGAGGCTTGTGGACTAGAATAGACCAATTTAATGCACGCAGATATATTGGGAACCAAACCCAGATTTTTTAGTATGGCAAAAAGACATTCCCATTTAACTCTAACAAAGGCTTTTTCTACTTTTAAAGACAGCAAGGTCTCTGGAATACACACTGCTTAAAAAATTAAGGAAACACATAATCATCACTGTCTAACTCAAAATCCATTAAGCTTCAAGTATATCAGTCTGTCCAGTTAGGAAGCATAAACAATTGTGAATCAATACTGTTACACTGGAGAAGCAACAGCAAGATTAACCCCAAAAAGGGAATGACACAGATAGTTTCTCTCTCCTTATCCTTCCTGACAGATTCTTCTTTAATTTTGCTAATGTTCTTGTCACTACTGGTGGCATGAGGCGGTGCCTCCAGCAGATTCAGGTTGCACAAGTAGTCCAACTCCACCAGGATGGCACATTCATACGTGCTGTCGCAAGAAGGTTTGCTGTGTCTTCCAACACAGTCTCAAGAGAAGATACCAGGAGACTGGCTGTTACATGAGGAGAGCTGGACAAGGCCGTAGAATGGCATCAACCCAGAAGCAGGACCAGTATCTGCTTCTTTGTGTCAGAAACAGACTCCATGAGGGTAGCATGAGGGCCAAATTCTCTTTAGTGGGAATTCACACTAAAACATGGTGTATGGACAAAAATAAAAAAGTCCAGATACATAAATCTGTGCGTACGCCATCTTCCATATTCTTCCACTACATAAATCTCAGTCAGCGTGAAATGTATTGAACCTGCACGTGCCTGCCGCCCCACCACAACTCCTCCCAGAGTTACACCTCTTTGAATATGCAAATCAATATAAATAGCCTCTAAAGTTCAGCGTTCTGTGAAAAGACAATGGCAAAAGCACGGGTAAAAAAAGAAGAATTTCAGCTGAATACCAAGTGGAGGTGAGGAAAAATGTACTATTTGTTGGTTTAAGCAGTGGTATAAACAACAAAAGAAAGTTGATTGAGTGACACAGAGTGGCAGAGAAACTTGAAAGTTCAAGTTCAGAAAGTTGCACAGTGGAAAAGAAGTGGTCAGATATCAAAGTTACCATGAAAAGGAGAGTTGTTGCCCACTGTCTGAGTGTGAAATGGAAGCGTATTAGGTTACAGAGAAAAGAAAAAAAATAGGGACACAGTGGAAATAAAGGTTGAAATGTCAACTTTAATCTCGAAATTTCCAATTTAATCACGTAGTTTATTTTGTCATTAAAGCAGAACATCATAAACTTCATCTTAATATCGTTTAATTTGCTAGTTTCTCAAATACCATCATAACTAAAGTAGCACGTTAAATGCTTTGTTTTGTATGTGTTCTTCTATGTGCTCTATGTGTGTGAATCACTATGTGCTTCTTAAACGGACTTTCTCTTCCTCCGACAGGACACAGAATCCATTACATTCGTGATATTACTGCTTTCTGAATAATTCACATACTGAGATGTATACTTGATATCATTTTCATGATGATAGGAGTTAAAGCATGTTATTAAACATGGGAACACTGTGGCGCAGTGATAGTGACGAGCTGGCACCCTGTCCAAAGATTGTTTCTGCCTCCCGCAAGATGCCGGGACGCCCAGCAGGACCAGAGGATGGCTTACGTCTCCTCCAGACCACGAGGGGGCGACCACCCTGGTGGCTTTGGGGACCACGGGAACTGAGCTTGGAAGCTCAACCCTATAGAGGTCCGTGATCACCGCCAGGGGGCGCCCCAATGCCTACGGAGCCCTGGCTCTCAGCACTTCCGCCACACCCGGAAGTGCTGGGGGGAAGAAGACCAGGGACACCCGGAATGCTTCCGGGTGCACAGCTGGTACTTCCGCCACACTGTGGAGTGCTGGTGGAAGATTATCGGAAGACACCTGGAGCACATCCGGGCGATTATAAAAGGTGCCGCCTCCCTCCGTTCAGTGGCTGGAGTCGGGAGGATGAGAGACAAAGTCTTGGAGGAGAGGAGTGGAGGTGGACCTGAAGAAGGCATCATTGATAATGCCTGGACTTTGGGGGAGTTTTGGGGGTTGTGTGTGGCACTTTATTTGTAAATATTAGTTACTAGCAAAATACCCGTGCTTCGCAGCGGAGAAGTAGTGTGTTAAAGAGGTTATGTAAACATATATATACATAAACATATATACTTATATATACATATCTACATATACACATATCTACATATATACATACAGTAATCCCTCGCTACTTCGCGGTTCACTTTTCGCGGATTAACGACTTCGCGGATTTTATATGTAAGCATATCTAAATATATAACGCGGATTTTTCGCTGCTTCGCAGGTTTCTGCGGACAATGGGTCTTTTTACTTCTGGTATTTGCTTCCTCAGTTGGTTTGCCCAGTTGATTTCATACAAGAGATGCTATTGGCGGATGGCTGAGAAGCTACCCAATCAGAGCACGCACTTAAGTTCCTGTGTGCTGCTGATTGGCTCAGCGACGGAGTGCTGCATTAACCAGGAAGTCTCATCTCATTCAGCATTAACGTGCTCTTGCTACTGCATTCAGGGGATTATCACCTTCATCGTCATCATTTTTTACTGCGCAGCATATTCATCACCATCATCATGTCATATATAGCTACGTGTACTTCGCTATACAGTAAGTGTAAACTTATCTACCGATTTCATATTGCTTAGCAGTTGTCCCTGTTATTAATAGAGTAAAGGGTGGGTTGTAAACAATACAGGGAGGGTTTAAAAACGTCCAAATACACGTTAAATAATTAAATAAATATGGTGTCCCTACTTCGCGGAAATTCAGTTATCGCGGTCGGCCTTGGAACCTATCTCCCGCGATAAGTGAGGGATTACTGTATATATATACATATACACATCCACATATATATACATATATCAACATATATATAGACATACATATACACACATACATACATAGACACACACACATATATATATATATATATATATATATATATATATATATATATATATATATATATATATATATACACATACAGACACATATATATATATACATATACATATTTACATATCTACATATATATACACATATATACATATCTACATACATACACATATATCTATATATATATATATCTCTATCTATCTATATCTCTATCTATATATATATATATATATCTATCTATCTATATATATATATATATATATATTTATCTATCTATCTATATATATATCTCTCTATATCTCTATCTATCTATCTATCTATCTATCTATCTATATATATAATTCACTAAGGCAAGACAACCATGGAAAGCACGCCGGAAGGGGGCGTGGATTCACTAAGCTGCCGACAAGTAAGACACCCATGGCGCACGCAGGAAGGAGCCACGCCCACCAACTCTAAGCCCATTGGATACGACGACAACTCACAGAGCCATGCCCACCAAGTCGGATGCGACGCCTCCGAAAACATGCCGTCATTTCTGTTTGTCTGTGCCACAGTGTACATACAGCTCTGACCCACGTTGACTTTTCATTAGTCAACCTCAGTGGAACCTTGGTTCACACAGAGGCAGCACCAGAGAGAGACAGAGGCACACACAGTCAGCCCGAGAGAGAGCCACACACACACAGGCAGCGTGACACAGTCACACAAACACAGGCAGCGCAACAGAGAGTCGCGCAATCCTTTAAAACTGAGGTTAAAACACAATGAAGCAGTCTTTAAAAATCAATAAACCCTGTGCCTCTTTTTCATTAGCATCTCACCTGCTTCACCGCCCTGCAACAGTCGAGATGCTCTCTCTGCAGCTGACCTTCTCTGTGCCTGACTCCACTACTGTCAGTCGCCTGATTAAAAATGGTGAACTCCTGTAATGTTACTATCTTGCTTGGCTTTTAAATAAAGTTCGGATTTGTTGAAATGTTCCTTTTTTCCCCCCTGTGCTTAAAACTCATTTTTAAAAAAAGTGTTTATACAACTGCTGCAATGTTGCAGAGAGAGAGGGCTCGCGTGCTTCTGAGAGACAGAAGGGGAGGGGGCTCACGTGCTGCTGAGAGAGAGAGGGGGGGGGGGGCTGGGGGAGGCTCGTGTGCTGCTGAGAGAGGGGAGAGGGGGAGGGGGCTCATGTGCTGCTGAGAGAGAGAGAGAGGGGGGCTGGGGAGGCTTGCGTGCTGCTGAGAGAGAGAGAGCGAGAGAGAGGGGGGGCTGGGGAGGCTTGCGTGCTGCTGAGAGAGAGAGAGAGGGAGAGAGGGGGGCTGGGGAGGCTCGCGTGCTGCTGAGAGAGGGAGAGGGGGGGGCTGGGGAGGCTCGCGTGCTGCTGAGAGAGGGAGAGGGGGGGCTGGGGGAGGCTCGCGTGCTGCTGGAGAGAGAGACAGGGAGAGGGGGGGCTGGGGAGGCTTGTGTGCTGCTGAGACAGAGAGAGGGGGGGCTGGGGAGGCTCGCGTGCTGCTGAGAGAGAGAGGGAGGGGGGGGGGCTGGGGAGGCTCACTTGCTGCCGAGAGAGAGAGAGGGGGGGCTGGGGAGGCTCGGGTGCTGCTGAGAGGGGGGGGGGCTGGGGAGGCTCGCGTGCTGCTGGAGAGAGAGAGAGGGGGGGCTGGGGAGGCTCGCGTGCTGCTGAGAGAGGGAGAGGGGGACGGGGCTCGCGTGCTGCTGAGAGAGAGAGAGAGGTGGAGCTGGGGAGGCTCACGTGCTGCTGAGAGAGGGGGGGCTGGGGAGGCTCGCGTGCTGCTGAGAGAGAGAGAGGGGGGGCCTGGGGAGGCTCGGGTGCTGCTGAGAGAGGGGGGGGGCTGGGGAGGCTCGCGTGCTGCTGAGAGAGGGGGGCTGGGGAGGCTCACGTGCTGCTGAGAGAGAGAGGGAGGGGGAGGCTGGGAAGTAACTTTCACCAGCGTGGCCTCCATCGTCACAGACGATCCCGCTTTCAGTCACGGACAATTGTATGTTGCTCTCTCCAGAGGTCCATCTTTTCATTCACTCACACTGGTATCCACAAACCCACCCCATTTGGACAACTGTGTCGTTCAGCAAGTGTTCACCCATCAATACATAATTATGCGGCGTATGTTACGCCGCGGGTTGGCTAGTATATATATAAATCTCTATCTATCTATATATACATATATATGTCTATCTATCTATCTATATACAGTACATCCCCGTGCTTTGCAGCGGCGAAGTACTGCTTTTAAATTTTTATTAAGAAGAAAACCTTTTTAAATTGAGTGAAAATCTACCAATAACAATTTGTTAAGGATCTGTTTTTTTGTGAAGCTGACTTCACACAGCCTCTCCGCTGTTTTATAAACGAACGTCATATAAGGTCTTCCTTTTTCGTTGCTTTGCCAACGGAAGCAGCCTTTTTATTTAATCCTATTTAATCTATCTATCTAACTATCTATATATATATATATATTTATATATATATATATATCTAACTATCTATCTATATATATATATATATATATATATATATATATATATATATATATATACAGTGATCCCTCGCTATATCGCGCTTCGCCTTTCGCGGCTTCACTCTATCGCGGATTTTATATGTAAGCATATTTAAATATATATCGCGGATTTTTTGCTGGTTCGCGGATTTCTGAGGACAATGGGTCTTTTAATTTCTGGTACATGCTTCCTCAGTTGGTTTGCCCAGTTGATTTCATACAAGGGACGCTATTGGCAGATGGCTGAGAAGCTACCCAACTTACTTTTCTCTCTCTCTCTCTTGCGCTGACTTTCTCTGATCCTGACGTAGGGGGTGTGAGCAGGGGGGCTGTTCGCACACCTAGATGATACGGACACTCGTCTAAAAATGCTGAAAGATTATCTTCACGTTGCTACCTTCTGTGCAGCTGCTTAGTGAAGCGACATGCTACACGGTGCTTCGCATACTTAAAAGCTCGAAGGGCACGTATTGATTTTTGACTGTTTGTTTTTCTCTGTCTCTCTCTCTCTCTCTCTCTCTCTCTCTCTCTCTCTCCCTGCTCCTGACGGAGGGGGTGTGAGCTGCCGCCTTCAACAGCTTTGTACCGGCGGTGCTTCGCATACTTAAAAGCCAAACAGCCCTATTGATTTGTTTGCTTTCCTCTGTCTTTCTGACAGTCTGTGCTCCTGACGCACACTCCTTTGAAGAGGAAGATATGTTTGCATTCTTTTAATTGTGAGACGGAACTGTCATCTCTATCTTGTCATGGAGCACAGTTTAAACTTTTGAAAAAGAGACAAATGTTTGTTTGCAGTGTTTGAATAACGTTCCTGTTTCTCTACAACCTCCTGTGTTTCTGCGCAAATCTGTGACCCAAGCATGACAATATAAAAATAACCATATAAACATATGGTTTCTACTTCGCGGATTTTCTTATTTCGCGGGTGGCTCTGGAACGCAACCCCTGCGATGGAGGAGGGATTACTGTATATCTCTATCTATCTATCTATCTATCTATCTATCTATCTATCTATCTATCTATCTATATACATATATATCTCTATCTATCTATCTATCTATCTATCTATCTATCTATCTATCTATATATATACATCCCCGTGCTTTGCAGCGGCGAAGTACTGCTTCTAAATTTTTATTAAGAAGAAAGCCTTTTTAAATTGAGTGAAAATATACTAATAACAATTTGTTAAGGATCTGTTTTTTTGTGAAACTGACTTCACACAGCCTCTCCGCTGTTTTATAAACGAACGTCATATAAGGTCTTTCTTTTTCGTTGCTTTGCCAACGGAAGCAGCCTTTTTATTTAATCCTGTTTTTACGATTGTTCTGTTTGTATATCACGTTGTCAGTTCAGCACTCCGGTTGTAATATGACCAAGCTGTGCAAGCACACTCTTGAGAATGCAACGTATAGTTGTACAGGCGAAAAGCAATCTTGCCTGAAATCAATGGCAACCTTTTGTAGGTCTATGAACTTAATTTAAACTTTAGGTTTACACGGTGCTTTCTTTCCGAAGTACCTGCACTCATGAATATGTCTGTATACGTCAGTCGCTCAAATCCCCGCGGTTCGCACCGGCGAAGTTCTGCTTTTAAATTTTTATTAAGAAGAAAAGAAAACCTTTTAAAATTGAGGGAAAATATAACAATAACAGTTTGTTAAGGATATTTTTTTTGTGAAGCTGCCTTCACTCGAGTGATCACTTCGAGCTTTAAGCCTGAGAAATCACCCCGTAAATGCACATGTTTAATTGCACATCTGTTAATATGTATGCTTACAAAGTATTAAAAGACACTCAACAATTACACAGTATTAAAAGACACTCAACAATTAATGTCATTTACCTTCATTCCCGCGTTTGACTCATGCTGTAAATCTCTTCCTTGTTTTCACTTCACGTGATTACGTAGGAGGCGTTATACGTGATGACGCGATACGTGACTCCGTCTCCTCCATTAGAGTATATGGACAAAAAACAGGTTCCAGTTATGACCATTACGCATAGAGTTTCGAAATGAAACCTGCCTAACTTTTGTAAGTAAGCTGTAAGGAATGAGCCTGCCAAATTTCAGCCTTCCACCTACACGGGAAGTTGGAGAATTAGTGATGAGTGAGTGAGTGAGTCAGTCAGTCAGTCAGTCAGTGAGGGCTTTGCCTTTCATTAATTAGTATAGATAATAAACGTGTGGTGGTGCTTATTACGATGTCTTCCTGTCTGTGTCTGGGCTGCCTTCCACACTCCCAATTCCTGTCCTTCCTTTTCTTTCTCCAAGTACCCAATCGCCACACAATCAGCTCTGTAATAGATGTTAAGCCATCTGTAAGCTTAGAACACCATTTCTTCAAAACTTTTAAGGAACATTGAAATATCTTCATAGTACATGTTTAATTATTCTATCTATCTATCCTTTCAGTGTTGCGCCAGCCCCAGCAAGAATACAGCATGAGGCAGCTAGCGCTGCGAACCTCACATGTTTAATTATTAACAATATAGATTATTTAAATGATGTTAACATTTTATCATAACATATTTTGCTGCATTTCATCTTAAAAATGATATCATCATCATATGTAAATACTCGCTTTATGAAGTGGCTCAGGTTGTGCAATATTATAACTGTATCGCAAGTTTACAGTGAGGTAATTGTACTAATAAGTACAAACAGTTCTACAAGGAGCACTTGATGGACTGATTGAGTGCGTTTATAGTTCTTGGGATGAAACTGTTTCTGAACCGCGAGGTCCATACAGGAAAGGCTCTGAAGCGTTTGTCGTATGAGAGAAGTTCAAATAGTGCATGGCTGAGGCAGCGTGTGTTTGATGCTGTATACCGATAATTCTCTTTCCGATCAGCTGCTGTAGAGCTGTGATTCCACACTCAGATACAGTGGGATAAATACTCTGAGTGGTGCATTGAGAGGAACAACGCTAAAGCAGCTATGGTATTTGGAATATTTTGGCCATTCCGTGGGCCATTATATTGTTACAGGTTAATTACAATCAGATGCCTTAAACTAATAAACAATATGTGGTTAATTTAATTGTATTTGGTAAAGCCATGTCAGGGATGTAGATCTAAAAAAGAAAGGGAAACCACACTGGAACAAAAGCACTGCTTTGACACTGGGTGCTGCCAGTTTGCAAAACCGAGCAGAGAACTTGCGTACGCCAAGCATTTAGCTGGCGTGAAAATGTGCATGGCTTTACGCCAAGTTTAGGTTTTATATATCGCAATGTGAGTGTGGAAATGGGATTACACAACATTTTTGTGCATACGCACCATTTATACATGAGGCCCCAGATGTTTTTAAACGGTGGAAAATGCAGATTGTAATCTTTTACTCCCAGTGCATGGACAACAGACCACAAAAAACTATTATTTCTTCTTATTTGGGAACCAGATTATTATCATCAACATCTTCCAGCACTACCTTAAATATGTTCACCACAACAGTAACCAAGGAGACAAAAATGGACAGAAATGGCAGTGTCACTCTGTTTTTTAAACCATTTTCAAACTTTTGAATAATATGTAATCAGCTAATTTCTAAGTAAAGAAAGATTACCCCACATTTAAAATATATCAGTATATGTTTCTCAATTTGTTTACGTTTAAATGATATCACTTATTATTTAATGTTCTATGAATCTAATGATATATTTTATTGTGAAGCATATTTTTCAATTAAATTACTTATGTTTCTTTTGTAAACTTAACATTATTAACAGTAAAAGAATAAATTCTGAATGAATATTGAATGTCTTTAATTTTTCTTTCATATTTTCTTTTATACACAGTTCAATAAAATTAATTGAGATATGACTTGTATATAATTTTCCATTCTTTTTTCACACACTTCTTTCAAAAGCACTAAATTGAAGGTTATATTTGAGCACTTTCTCATTACAAATGCTTTGTTACTATTCACTCTTATTGAATTTACTGAAAGCTATTTTTACACATTATAGCATCTTCAATAACAATTATGGATTTTTATTGACCTCTTGCCATCAATATCAAAAAATGACCTCTGTTTAATTCTAACAGTGTTGTATTTTCTATTCAATAGTATGCAAAAATATACTGGAATGCTTACAAATAATACATTCAAAGTGTGTGTGTGTTGGGAGGTATGCGTTCCCAGTTAGCATAAGGTTGCCAGGGGCAAGGACAATACAAATTTGGCACAGAACAAACCTTGCTTCACTTTAAAGACCACTGAAGGTTCAGAAATGAAGAGATACCATGAGCCACTAGAGGGAGTACTAGTCCAGTGTCCCCTGAGTAAATGTAAGACCACCTCCCTGACCTCAAGTGACATTCAGAATGTGGTTTAAAGCTGATCTAACCCCAGAACCAACAGGAGAGTAGAGTTTAGAGGGGCAAGGGCAAATACTCAACCAGCATAAGGACGAAAGACCTAAAGAAATAGAGTAAGGGGGGATTTGAGAAGGAGTGTTCTTTTGGTACTGGAATAATAGGAAAATGGACCAGTCACTTCATTAGACTAGAGGTCAACAACAGTTTATGTGGCCGCAGAAAGGCTGTAGATTTGTAATTTTGTACCTGTTTATTTGTACTTTGTGGTCTTTCTCTCTTCATTCCTTCCTGTGGTTATTTTTTTCTTAATGAACAAGCTATTTCACGCAAGACCCTTGACCTGCAATTGCTTTGTCCTAGTCATGACGTTAACCTGCATCAAGCACTGCAAGCAGG
The DNA here is from genome assembly GCF_900747795.2 of Erpetoichthys calabaricus. Lineage (NCBI taxonomy): Eukaryota > Metazoa > Chordata > Cladistia > Polypteriformes > Polypteridae > Erpetoichthys > Erpetoichthys calabaricus. Next base: position 171,166,312 of record NC_041396.2, on the reverse strand, counting down.
TCCTCCAACTTGCAGGGAAAACTTTGGGGCTGATTGCAGGATTGGCACTCCAGCCACCATAACAAAAACTCACACTGTTCTAGTGTGGTGCTGTGGTGTCACCTACTGCACTCGGGTCCCAATCCTGGTGGTCCGTCACGTGGTGGTTGCGGTAACTCGTTATCGGCGCATGCTCAAAGCCTCACTGTGCCATCTCCTTTAACCAATCAAAATTCTTAAGAAAATAGGCATAGCCTCTAATTTTACTTATTTTGTTATTAACTGAAGCATATTGGAAAAAGCTCCAGACAGAATAAAGGGGAGAGAAAACAAAAAAATGCACAAAAAACAAAAACAAACTGAAACAGCTACCCTTGGAGTCCTGTGCAGATTGCACTCTAAACCTGAGGTTTTTCTTTTAAGGAATAAGGATCTCAAATCTTCTCCCTGGCCTTTCTGCTTTGTGCCATTTACTGCTACCATCAAAAAGCACTAGGCAAGAACTGTAAAAAAGACTAGTAATATCCTAAAATGTCTACTTTTTGAAAGTGACCTCACTTGGTATAATAGATCATGTAACAAGGCTTTCTATTTAGAAGAAGCAGGCAAAGAGCATTTTACAAAATGGATAGCTATAGTGGCTGGTTTAAGAGTAATGCCTCCTCTGTGCATTTAACATGCTAACCCCTTTATCATACAGAGTTCCTCCCATTTCTCTAGACTTCTCTAAATACAGTATATCCTACTTGCCTGATTTGCAGTTTGGTGTTTCATTGTAGTTTTTTCTACCCTGCAAGGGTTAGCATTCCTTCCAAGTTTGTATCAATGACTGAAGAAAAATTTTACCTATTACATACAGATTATAGAAATGAGGCTTAGTGCTACTGCCTCATAGCTTGATTCTTCAGGGTTTGATCCCCTGCTTAGTACTGTGTTTGTGGATTTTGTACATTTAACCATTGGATTTTCCCACGTATTAATGACTTGCAAGTGAAGGCCCTGTCAAATTTCATGATTTTTCCAATAATGTTCAGTCGCAGACTTCATTTACATAATCTTAACAAGTCAGGGGCAGTCACAGGCCGCTCTCATGATAGTAAGTCTTGTAGTTTGACATCAGCCATGACTGAGTCCAACTGGTCTATGACTTGCCCTGAGAAAAATCAACTGTTTGATTTTGTCTTAGGTCATAAGGGTGGCCTCTGTGTATGTGAGAGCTTAGAATCAATGAACAATCTGCCAGAAGTACACTGCAGCTACAAAGAATAAGGAAAATGGGTGTTTTAGACCTCAAAAGCAGAAGTGAGGCCTTTCTGTCTGATGTTTTGTGTTTTACATACCATAACAACTAATACTGTATATCGCATAGTTACGCGATTTAGAAAATTTAACCCCTGCTTAAAAGAATACATGGATAAGTCTCAAGCTCCTCAGGTTCGATATTATAACCGAAACACCACACTCAGAGAATTCCATCCCAGGGATCATGTTGTGGTTCTCGTGCCTACCTCCCATTCTAAATTACTGGCGCATTGGTAAGGCCCATATGAGATTAAGGAAAGAAAAGGACTTGTCAATTATTTGGTAAAACAACCCAATCGTCAGTCGAGTGAACAGGTATATCACATCAACCTGTTGAAACCGTGAAAGGAAAGGGAAATGTTACTCCTCTCCAGTTAATCCCGTTCCCTTTTCATTAAAAAAAAGTACTTAATCTTGGACCTAATCTAACTCCTTCCCAAAGAAAGGAGCTAGAACTAGTAATCCTGTCTGTCCCGGAGGTAGTAAACGAGCAACCTGGGCGAGCCACGCTGATTGAGCATGATATTGTGATAGACCTGGGGATAATCGTTTGGGAACACCCATATCGCCTTTCCAAGGCAAAGAGAACAGAAATGTTGAGTTGGAAATCAAGCGTATGTTGGAACTGGGTGTGACAGAAGAAAGCCACAGCCCATGATCCAGACCGATTGTCTTGGTTCCTAAACCTGATGGGACTTGGAGGTTCTGTATTGGCTTCCGAAGTCTCAATCAGGTCTCTAAATTTGATGTGTACCCAATGCCCCGAGTAGATGAACTCCTTGAGCAGCTAGAGAACACACAGTTCTTAAACACTTTGGACTCTGCCAAAGAGAAAGCCACGTTTAGCACTTCTAGCAGACACTGGCAGTACAGAGTTCTCCCATTTGGACTGCATGGGACTTCCGTGACATTTCTACGTCTGGTGGATAGTGTGCTTAAACCCCACAGTTCATATAGTGCAGCTTATCTAGATGACATTGTCATCTATTCCGGCACATGGAAAGAACACTTACAGCAGGTCAAAGCTGTTCTGCTAACACTAGCTAAAGCCGGCTTATGCCATCAAGCCGAAGAAATACTTCCTTGTTTTGAACAAAGCCAAATATTTGGGCTACCTGGTGAGTAGGGGAACAGTTAGACCACTGTTCAGAAATTGATCCCATCTTAAAATGGCCCCGTCCGATAAACAAGCGGCAGGTCCAAGCCTTTCTAGGAGTAGCGAGTTACTGCCGCTGGGTTGTTTATCGCCGTGGAGCCCTCCATGCCAATGCCAGTTCTCTTTCTTGTGTTTTTGACCTCATGGTTCATGATGGGTCTGAGCCTTTCATGTCACATACATGTGTTTGGGAGGCAGCCAAAGGGTCCAAATGGGAGTGAAGGTATGAGAGATAGAGGCTTAGAAATAAGCACTAACACCTTTTTCCTGATGACATCACTTCCAGCCACCAATGATGAAGTCATGTTCGTTTCCTCTGCCTAGTGACATCATTTCCACTTCCTCCAACAGCCATTTTTAGTTCTGTATAAAAAGCTCCATGAACCATCTATCAATTGTCAAATGTATTTTGCCAAATGACCTTTTTCTTACAAGTAATTCTCATCTGACCATTCCAGACATTATACAGAGAGGCTTCCTCAAACCTTTATCTTTGTTTTGTCTTCTGCTTTCTTGACAAGCTCAAGGTGAGATAAGAGAAATGTTTTAGATAAGAAGGAAGAAGTCACTTTGGCAAACTTTGCTATGTTCTCACACATTACAGAATATTCAAAGAGTACTTAGATTTTGGAATTAGATATCTTTTTCTTTTCAAATTCAAAATTATTGTCACACATGCAGAGTGAATTCATACTTAAAAATCTGACTAAAATGTAACACATTGCCACTTTTTACCTCCATTTCAATAGAATAAATGATGACAGATTGCAAACATTTACTTTGAAGTGATGTGCAGCTAGTAATACATAACATAATATGGGAAATCGTACGGTAGCGGCACTGCAGCACTTACTGAAGCTGATTTCCCCAGTTTGCCCATGAGCTTGATGTTAGGACGTTGTTTGAACTGCGACATTGCACCAAATGACTATGCACACGTGTAACTCAAATGGTAATTAAAACAATACTACATGGCAATCCAGACCTATTGTAACTGGTCTACAGATGTGCTGTGCTCCCCTCCACAACAATATGTGTGTAATCTGATTTTCAGTGGCACAGGGGGTACAGCCTATCTCAGCAGAAAAACTGCCCTGGACATTGTAGGATCTAATCACACACATACACACACATACACACACACACACACCCACACACGCCTACATTCATACAGGGTCCAATATGGAATCCCCAATTAACCTAGCATGCAGGGCTGGCTCCTGGGGGTATTTTAGCTGAGCTAAGCCCCCCTCCAAATATTATGTCAAGCCCCAATACCCCCATACTGTCATGTATAATTATAGGATTTTGATAATTAATAATCAATAAGGCACCCACCCAGGGATGCCAAATTAATGTGAGAAAAGTGAAAATTAATTTTAACTTGTCTAACCCTGGGACAGAAGATTAATGCAGGTAATGGAGTGTAGGATTTCCGTTTCACCTTCAGTTGCGACGCCAGAAATATGAAGAAATCTGAACAATTTATGAACAAGGTTTGCATTAACACTTTCATTTCCTCTGTTGTGAATTGGAACATGGCTGAAATACAAAACATAAAATTACGAAAGCTTAGTTTAACATTTACTCTCCCATAGAAAAAGGCACGTAACCTATCAATTCTATATCTTGGCTTAGATAGAACTTTCTTGTCTTATAGGAAAAGGCACATGACTTAATATCCTGATTTTTCAATTCATGAGGTTAAGATGGATAAGTTCTCTAGCTGGTTATGAAGTTTATATTGCCAGCAAGTTGTGTTCATTTGCTCATAGCAGCTAGCCTTTTCCCTGGCTGAGGGACCAACCCCCCACCACACAGAGTTCTCTAACTCAGTCTGTGTGTGCATGAGTGCGTGTATGTGTGAGGTGCTGCTCTTCTCTGCTCTTTCATATAGGATTCAAGGTGAAAATCTTATAATAGCCAGAACTTATCCTTCACAAGGTTATTATCTTTAGTTTCATTTAACACCAACACCATAGTACATTAGCTGGCTTTGTCCTGTCTGTTAAATTACAGTTAAAAGTTCTCAGATTCAAAGTATACTTATGGTTTGAGGTGAATGATGCTTAGTTCCTTTCCTTGTCGGACTTCTCCAGACACATAGAAGGACTTTTCAGCATGCGTTCTTCTCTTTGTTCAGGGGGTCTCCTTCTTTGCCTTTGGTTGCACCTTCTGCAGTTTTCTCTTTGAGGGGTTTACACAAAGTGTACTTGGATGCTAGCAAAGTTTCACCTGCTCAGTCAACTTATGATCAGCTAGTGACCATCATTATCAAGTTGAAAAAAGGTGGTTTATGTGCGGTTTGTCCTAACTGTCCCACAACAAGGTTGGACTAATGGCATCCTTGTCCAAACTCCAACACAGATGAGTATTCCACTGCTTTCAGTCCAGCACAGTTGCCCCTTTGAGATAAAGACATTGATTCGAACTTTGTTCTGGCCACACCCTGTCGCTTATTGGTTTTAGCTGTGGGCTGCCAAATCATAGCCAGTTTTTAGCAACAGTTTGCTAAGCCAGGATTTGGGTTCCAGACTGGCAAAATGGATAATGTCAGTCTATCCTAGATAATGTTATTTTTTGGATTTTAGGACTTTATTACATCATAACCTGTCCCCACTCAAACCCACCCCCAGATGTTTCTCACATGCCCTCTTTATATTTTGGTCAGGGCAGATTCAGGCAAGTCCATGAATAAATGACCGTGTAAATGAATAAGATCATGTCAATGGGAGCAGGCTACTTGGGCATTAAAACTAAAAATGAGCTATCTTGCATTCCTAATACAACAAGAATGACACTGCTAATGTGGTTTGGTACTTTATGAAGGATGAGTCATAAGCTATGGATGCTGTGCTAACTGACGGCTTCTCTGCAATCTTAGTTTGAATGGCTTCTGCAAAGATGCAAGCCGACTGTTAATATAAAGGCGTCTACAATAGAAATACATTGTTAACCGAAAAAATAGATTAAAAAAGTGTCAATAGTTGGCACAACCCTGATGAGCTTTAAGAGCATGCTATTGTGTGCTTTTGTGTAATCCAGAATGAAGAGAGTATGATGGATTTTTTAAATGAAGAGTATGCAGTGATTAGCAGAAAGCAAAATATGTTCCAGAGCTTTGTACAACTTTAATATTTTGAATGGTTGCTTGCAATGTGTAACCAAGTAATTGATAATTGAAAGAAAAAATGCATGAATTAACCCACTTAGTCAAATCCAAGATTATAATGGTACAACTGAATTCTTAAATAGTTTTAATTAAGTTATGTGTTTTTGAACATGATTTTCCATATGAGGGTTGTAAAGAGACAGAGACCAGCCAGGCAAGAACCAACCCTGGACATGAGCTAACCTTTTGCAGCAGATACCTCTCATACATGGCCAGTTGAGAGTTAACCCAAGAGTGTGTTTGGTAAATGTGAGGAGCACACATGGAAACTATACGTGGCAGTGAGCGGGCTGTGGTCTGTTTCTAACTTATTTCAGTAAAGCAGCTGGTGACATTTTAAAATTTTTAGAATTATTTGTATTAGACACTTAAGTTAAATAGTAATATAAGTAAATGCATTTTATTTTCCTCTGCTTTTATTGCTTACAAAGCCTGACCTTGCAGTTTCCACATTTCACTACCAACAATACACATGCAGTCTAAAGCAAAAAAAAAAAAGATTAAGCTGCTCTGAGGGTAACACTTTGTTCATAATTGGATGATTTTAGTGTTTATCAATGAAAAAATATAAAAATAAATAACTCATGATGTTATAAAATATATAATTCCATCATATTATTTGTTCTTTTAAAGTTCTTTCAAAAGTGGCTGCGACTTTATTGTTAATTTTAATAGGTAACTCTAATAGGTGGATCTAACAGAGGGAAGACAGAGGCAAAACCTTGAAGCTTTGAGGAATTTTTTTAAAAAGATTTTTTTCAATAGATATTTTTCAGGAAAAGCTTGATTGACCATCTTTTGAAATCACTTTTAAAGTATAGGCATAACTTACAATTCTTAATATATTCATAATAAGTGTAATATTTAAGTATCACATTATATCGTTATATTTATAGGATTAGCTACATAGGATAACCCTGAGTGCCTCATAGGACATGTTTAAGGGATAATATTTTTCAATTGGCCTGAGAGAGTTCTTCAGAAAGAAATTTCTAAGGATATGGTGGCCTAATTGGTCCAACATTGTATGTTGCAATTACAACACTCACCAGTAAAAGTGAATTGAAAATAAAATATTATTTAATTCACAGATTTTTTAAAACAAATATGTTCATATTACTTAACACTTGATATCAAAAATATTATGCTTCCTTATTGTAATATCAGCCTTTGATGTAAAGGACAAAGTCAAAAAAGACAAATCATTACAGACATTTTATATTTTCACACTGAATATTTAAAGAAAAAAATAACTTGATCACTTTAGAAAAAAAACAATAAAAGTATCGATCACCTTATTTTCATATTTGTGCAGTCCCATTAATTAACACTTTGTAGAAGCAATTTTTGTTTTGCAGTTTTTTCATAAATATCAAATTGGTGCACATGGATTTTCAAATTTTATTCAGTTGACTTTGGTGTTACTCAATTATTCCTATCAAGGCCACTAATCAGTGCCTTTGGATTTCAGAATTTTATATCTAGCAGCCTTTTAAGTGTATTTTTTTCCCACTTGGAGCAGCCACAATTGATTTTTCATTTGTTTTTCATCTCGTAGTAATGCACTAAAAACATGTAGCAATTACAAAAATATATATGGTGTAGAATAGTATATAGCAACATAAAAAGGAATGTTATTCATGGATAAGAAGGCAATTGTGTCCCTCTTTCTTTTTCAGTATTTAACAGTGTAAATGAGCTATTTTAATAAGTGAATAATTTTTACAATAATCTTTTTCTAATTTAGGTTTGACATTAATATGGTGTGATATGGGCTTGAGGATTATAGGGCACTGCAAAAATCCCATACTTAAAGATGGGAAACAGAAGTCTCCAGGAAGGAGTCATTAGGTCCTGCAAAATCTTGAAGAGGAGTAGGTAATGCAAGTGTAAGTGTTCACTGCCTTATTAAAAGGTCAGCTAAGGTATGGGTGAGCAACACATCAAAGGAGACTCGGGAAACACTATAATAGGGCATTGAAGCACCGTTTGTTTTAGGGTGACTGTTAAACAAGGACCCTACAATGGCTGAAAACAGTTTATTAAGCAACAGAGATCAGTGATTGTACAGATAGGAAGTAGGAAACAAAGGGATTTTGGTGAGGAGGTACTGTGATATGATACAAAGTTCAATGAGTATGTAATAGTTTTAATAATATCTAATAGTTTAATTATTTTCTCTATATTGTTTAATGAAAATGTCAACTTTGAGTCTTCAACAGAAAACATGTTTCAATTACCTTAGAACATCCATCCATCCATTTTCCAACCCGCTGAATCCGAACACAGGGTCACGGGGGTCTGCTGGAGCCAATCCCAGCCAACACAGGGCACAAGGCAGGAAACAATCCTGGGCAGGGTGCCAACCCACCGCAGGACACACACAAACACACCCACACACCAAGCACACACTAGGGCCAATTTAGAATCGCCAATCCACCTAACCTGCATGTCTTGGGACTGTGGGAGGAAACCGAAGCGCCCGGAGGAAACCCACGCAGACACGGGGAGAACATGCAAACTCCACGCAGGGAGGACCCGGGAAGCGAACCCAGGTCCCCAGATCTCCCAACTGCGAGACAGCAGCGCTACCCACTGCGCCACCGTGCCGCCCACCTTAGAACATGTTTTGAACAATTTTAAATATCTTTGTTCATGTGTTTTCATGGTAAAAATTTTGTCCACCTTTCAAGATGGTTCAACCTTTTTTGTGTTATTAGCGAACAAACAAACAGACAAACATACAGAATTCCAAAGGGCTTACCATTTTATTTATACAGTATTTATATGTATGCACACACACACACAACAAATCACACTCCTGAAACTATGTGGGCTTGTCTGAATGCAAAATCCAAGTTGTTATCGGCTCGTTGTAGGCGAGCAACCTTCGTCTGGATGGCAGTCTGTACTTCTTCTGTGTTTGATGCAGAATCGCACTAACCTCCCACTGCTACCGTGTCCATTGCAGCATGGCACTCTCCTCCAACTGCTATTTCATTTTAGCCTGGGTCCATATTAAGTGTCCGGTCTGGGGAAGCTGTTGGTGCGTGTGATGGTGTGGAAACGTTTGCCAGCTGTCTCGGGTCTTCACTTGAGGATTCATCCCCCAGCTTGCTGGACAACTCCGGTTCAATTTCAAACCCGTTTCTTTGACTGACATTGTCTGTGGTGAGCCCTTTTCTATCCACTATGGGGGATGGTGCTCTGCAGGTGGTCAAGACCCGTGGGAAGAGGACATTCCTTTTTCCTATTAGGGACGGCCAGGGATAAAGTTCTTCCCTTTAAATTTCACAGGGAGTAATATATGTTTTAATGTCCCCATGGACGCAGCGGATGTTCACTTTGTCTGTGGTCAAATAAGGGGTCTGCTGGAGCATAACTAGGCAGAGGTCGCTACCAGAGTCCAACAGTGCTGAGAATTCCTGTCCATCCAACATAATAGAGACCTTAAAATTGTCCTCCTTTAACATCTTGGGGAAAACTTGCAAGCCGCATACATGGGCCAAACCGATAGCAATTGTTTGCGCAGGTAGGATGTGGCACTCCTGAGACAGATGTCCCAGTTGATCATAGCGAAAGCAGCTGTGTTCAGTCCACACTATAGTGCTCACACTATGGCGTCTTCCACCCGTGGCACTGGCAATCCAGAAAGTCTGTGCTGGATGAATCGAAATCGGGGTCAAGCCTGGGTAGCACCATTGTTTCCACGTGGCTTGTGCACCCTCTAGTCTGCTGGTCAGATCCAGCAGTGAGTAGACATTGTTCCGTAGCATTTCATCACAAAGGCTCTCGTCTGTCCCTAACAGGGCTGCATCAATAGCGCTCAAAAGGGTCACCACAAATCCAGCTTTGAATCAGGTCCACTAAGCCCTGGATCTGTCTTCGTACAAGGTGATCTGGATCAATATATCACAGCCAAAACTGGCGGCCCTTGGCCACCAGGCTCTCAGCCATGCAGAGGAGAATCCATTGCTTCAGGAAGTCATAATCATTGAGCATTTCGGGAGGGAGATTCTGTATGGCTTGGAAGACTTCTCCGGTTAAAAATGGGGCCAAAATAGCTGCCCAGGCTCCCCTGTCCCAGCGCATCAATGTTCCCATGCATTCAAAGCAGAATAGGAAACACTCAGGGTCATCTGAGGGAGCCATCTTCGGCAACATATCTCGTGGCTGTGACAGGGCAGGGGCGGCCACTGAAGCCTTGGTGCAAGGACCCCACTCCTGGAACCATGTGACGTGTGAGTCACTGTCTTGCACCCCAAAACACGTAGCTATCCATCCATCCATTTTCCAACCCGCTGAATCCAAACACAGGGTCACGGGGGTCTGCTGGAGCCAATCCCAGCCAACACAGGGCACAAGGCAGGGAACCCATCCTGGGCAGGGTGCCAACCCACCGCAGGACACACACAAACACACCCACACACCAATTTAGAATCACTAATCCACCTAACCTGCATGTCTTTGGACTGTGGGAGGAAACCGGAGTGCCTGGAGGAAACCCACGCAGACACAGGGAGAACATGCAAACTCCACGCAGGGAGGACCCGGGAAGCGAACCCGGGTCTCCTAACTGCGAGGCAGCAGCGCTACCACTGCGCCACCGTGCCGCCAACATGAAGCTAAGTCTCAGTAATTTAGCAAAAGCAGCTTTATTCAGTCCTAGAAATTTGATTCTGTTCATCTGCACAAAGTTTTTTAAGTGGGAGAAATATTTCGAGACGTATCCAAGTCTCTTCCTCAGTCTCAATTGATTGCAGGTTTCCCCAACCTTATAAACAGTACCTTTGCTTAATCACAGAGACTAGCACCATTGACAAAGGGCCAGTTGATCAGTGATATGCAAATTGTCCACTGATTAGTAGACGTGTGAACCATTCATAGAGGGTTGAGGAATGGCTGCAATCACAGCATTGTAAGATGGCGACAGATGTACCCTTAGGCCCCCTCCTCTGTTCAGAGATGGTCGTTCCTTTTTCACGTAAATGGCCTCCTTGATTCCTCTCTCAAACCAGTGCTCCTCCCTGTCCAGGATGTGCACCTCTTCATCTTTAAAGGAGTGACCACTATCCTGTAGATGTAAATAGACTGCGGAGTCCTGGCCTGACAAGGAAACTCTTCTGTGTTGTGACATGCGCTTAGCCAGTGGCTGCTTGGTTTCCCCGGTGTACAATTCACGGCACTCCTCCTGGCACTTAACTGCGTAAACTATGTTACTCTGTTTGTGCCGTGGGACCCGATCCTTGGGATGGACCAATCTTTGGCGTAGCGTGTTTTGGGGTTTGAAAGCCACTGAGACCCGGTGTTTCGAGAAAATGCGCCTCAGCTGTTCCGATACTCCTGACACATACGGGATCACTAAGGGTTTTCGCTTAGGCAGTGGATGTCCTTCCTCTCTCATGAATCGCTTGGAGCGTTCTTTAGGTGTCCTCCCTGCTTTGACAAAGGACCAGCTGGGATATCCACATTTACTCATGGCCTTTTTAACGTGGTGTTCTTCTGCTTCCCTGGCCTCTGAGTCTGTGGGAATGGTGTTAGCTCTGTGTTGTAGAGTCCTAATGACACCTAGTTTGTGCTCTAGTGGATGGTGAGAGTCAAACCTTAGATAGTGGTCCGTATGTGTGGGTTTACGGTACACATCCACTTTCAAATGTCCCCCGTTGACGATGGAAATTTCACAGTCTAAGAAGGCTAGCTTGTTATTTTCCATATCCTCTCTGGTGAACTTGATGTGTTTGTCCACCCCGTTGATGTGGTCTGTGAACTGTGGTACCTCCTGAGATCTGATTTTCACCCAGGTGTCATCCACATATCTGAACCAATGGCTCAGTGGTGTTCTAGGATAGGATGATAGAGCCCTCTTTTCCACTTCTTCCATATATAGATTGGCTACTATAGGTGAAACAGGGGAACCCATGGCACACCCGTGCTTCTGCCTGTAGTACTGGCTTTTGTATATGAAATATGTGGATTGAAGACACAGTTCCAAAAGCAGGCACACTTGGTCTGCGTTGAGAGAGGTTCTTTTACTGAGAGTGGGGTCATTCTGTAATCTCTTACGTACTACCTCCACTGCTTCAGTCACTGGGACACAAGTGAATAGAGATGTAACATCAAATGAGACCAAGGTTTCTTCTGCCTCCATAATGACCTCTCTCACTTTCTCCACGAAATCCAATGTGTTCTGAATGTGGTGTTTTGAGCTGCCTGGGTTAAGAACAGCGGCCAGGAACTTGGAGATGTTATACGTGACTGAATTGATCATGCAGACAATGGGTCTTAAAGGAGCACCCTGTTTGTGTATTTTTGGTAAACCATACAGACTTGGTGTAGATTCCCCTGGGTATAATCTGTGGTATGTGGTCCGGTCAATAGCATTGTCCTGAACTAACTGCTTAAGACAATCTATCACCTTTTTCTTGTAACCACTACCTGGATCTCGCTTTAAGGGCTCATAAGTATTTTTGTCACTGAGCAGAGACAAAATTTTCTCATGGTAGTCTGTCTGGTTTAGCACAACTGTGCATCTCCCCTTGTCCGCTGGAAGGATGATGATGTTGTTGTCCTTGCTGAGTGGCGTGAGGGCCTTCCTCTCCTCAATGCTGATATTGGATGCAGGGGGTTTTGCATTGCTGAGACATGCCGAAACTTTTATCCGCAGTTGTTCTGCTTCCAAATCAGCAATGTTGTTGTTTCTGATAGCAGATTCTGTGGCTGTAATCAGTTCCACTAGCGGGATTTGTTTCGGTGTGACCGCAAAATTTAACCCTTTAGAAAGGACGTTTTTCTCTGCTTGGGTGAGTTGTTTGTCAGACAAGTTCTTCACCCATTTGTCCACATCTTTAGTTTCTGTCTGGCATCCTTCTCTCTGCTTCTCTCTTCTTTTACCCAAAGCACCATGATGTTCCAACAATGATGGATGGATTAAAAGCCAGAAGTCTGTATGACCATCGGCATCAAGTGACTCCGTGAAAAACCCGAACTACAAAGAGGACTATTTCATTTATGTTAGGTAGAATGCCCAGAGGGGACTGGGCGGTCTCGTGGCCTGGAACCCCTACAGATTTTATTTTTTTCTCCAGCCTTCTGGAGTTTTTTTTTTGTTTTTTCTGTCCACCCTGGCCATCGGACCTTACTCCTTTCTATGTTAACTAATGTTGTCTTATTTTAATTTCTTATTTTGTCTTTTATTTTTCTTCTCTTCATTATGTAAAGCACTTTGAGCTACTTTTTGTATGAAAATGTGCTATATAAATAAATGTTGTTGTTGTTGTTGTTGTTGTTGCTGGTTGTGGAGGACACTCCCCATAGTGTGCTGGTGTTTGTGGCGCACAGCAAGTAGATCAAACTTCCTCTTTTGCCTGGTTTTAGACTTTTCATGCTGTGCTAGACGAGCCTTCTCGGTGAACTCAAGCACCTGTTGAAGTGTTTTCTCATCTAGAAGTGAAGAAAGTCTTTGGTGGATCTGCTCCTCTTTAGATTTTAAAACATCAATAGTGAAGTTAGTTTGTCTCACCCGTTCATTTAGCAGCTGACTCTGTGCCTTCTGGAGGATTTTGTTAGCTCGCAGGCCTTTTACTGACGATTTCATCTGTAGACTTTTAGGAGTGATCCCGCTCTGTCTACATCTGAGGCTGAATCTCAGATGGTTCCTGTAGTCTGCCATCTTGCGTGCTGTTTGCTCATACTCACGTACAAGCTTTAGGCCGTCCTTGCCAAAGTGGCTCTCGATGTCTCAATGCATGCTCAATAATCCAGGTAAGGAAATCCTAGAAAGGGCCTAAGGGTACATCTGTCGCCATCTTACAATGCTGTGATTGCAGCCATTCCTCAACCCTCTATGAATGGTTCACACGTCTAATAATCAGTGGACAATTTGCATATCACTGATCAACTGGCCCTTTGTCAATGGTGCTAGTCTCTGTGATTAAGCAAAGGTACTGTTTATAAGGTTGGGGAAATCTGCAGTCAATTGAGATTGAGGAAGAGACTTGGATACGTCTCGAAATATTTCTCCCACTTAAAAAACTTTGTCCAGATGAACAGAATCAAATTTCTACCATTTCCTTACCTGGATTATTGAGCATGCATCGAGACAGCTTTATTCAGCTTGAAACAGGAATAGCACAGTTATTTATTGTATTTACCATTCTCCTATACACAGGCACAGCAGTCAGGCACATGGTCGAGGTCAGGTTAGTGGCCAAGTAATATTGTTCCCTGCATTTATAATATTTCTTGCATCACCCATCAACGACCGCCACTTATAGCGCAACTGCGATCGGCTCAGATTTGCTTTGGCGGCGAGCCGCTGCAGTGCTGTGAGCCTGCGGTTGCCCTAGCCACGGATAAACAGTCTTTCACAGACTCAGTGATTGCACTTCGGGATGCTCTTCGGCATGTCATCCTGTTGGAGGGAGTCCCAAAACAGTTTACAAACCTCACAGTGTCTACTGTCATAGTAAGAAGAAGGAAGAAGAACATGGAAAAACAAATAAAGATATTTTTGCTTTTTAAAAAATATTTAGGTTTTAGAGTTACCATATGATTGAAAAGCAAATTGGCTACAAAACATGTGCTAGAAGAATGGAAACAGTAGTTTAAATGTTACATTCAATCTTGAGATTTCCAGCCATTTCTCATCTGAAAACAAAAATGTATAATATCCAGAAACTGATTAATGCTTAAATACTAGTGATTTTCAGGAATTATAGGTCGTTCTTAAGTTTAGTATTTAATTATTGCCACAGAAATGGCTTATACAGATATTATTACCTGGAAATTCACTGATTATTGTACATCAGTGTATTAACAGTACAGAAGAAATATTCAAAAGATATGCATGCTGGCAAGAAAGTGAATCATATCCTTAGAAGATTGCACATGAAATGTAGCGGTCAAAGGCTATGAACTATTATTCTGCTTTTCCTTTATGTCTATTGCTTATTTCTAAACTGTCCTTGCACACATCTGTCTGTTTATTTTATTGTGTTTGTATCCATTCAATAACTATATAACCTATTTTTCTAAGAAGATTTTCAAAAATCTTCTAATTTAATTCCTCCAGAGTAATTATCTATAGGTACAGATTTAGTGGCCATTTCAATTGATGATATTTCAAGTTCAAGTTCAAAGTCGTGTGTGTATAGTATATAAAATTCCTACTTTTCTGTCTCCTCAGATCAGCTGACAATAATACAATACAAAACAAAAAGACAGACAAACATACCAAAAAAAGTATAATCAGCATGCAACACGCATATATATAACATATATAAAGTATATACAATTAAATATAATGTATATCTGTTTAAGTCTTAAGTATGTGTTTATATTTATGCAGTATATATAGTGTAATACATACATACACAGTATTTCTTTATGTTTTTATAACATATGTTGTTATAAATGGCTGGCAAGAAATTGAAGAATTCATTTGGTTACGTAAACTGGCTAAATTCATACTTTACGCTTTGATACTGTTTGATATACTGTAATGTTCCCCTCAGTAACATTTGGGAGGCTGCAATAAAAGAATTGTGAATGGATGTACAAAGTCATTGAAAATTTCATAACAGTTTAAAGGCTTTAGATAGATAGATAGATAGATAGATAGATAGATAGATAGATAGATAGATACTTTATTAATCCCAATGGGAAATTCACATTCTTCAGCAGCAGCATACTGATACAATAAATAATATTAAATTAAAGAATGATAATAATACAGGTGAAAAAAAAAAACAATAACTATGTATAATGTTAAATATTAACGTTTACCCCCCCTGGTGGAATTAAAGAGTCGCATAGTTTGGGGGAGGAATGATCTCCTCAATCTGTCTGTGGAGCAGGACAGTGACAGCAGTCTGTCGCTGAAGTTGCTCTTCTGTCTGGAGATGATACTATTAAGTGGATGCAGTGGATTCTCCATAATTGATAGGAGCCTTCTGAGCGCCCTTCGCTCTGCAACAGATGTTAAACTGTCCAGCTCCATGCCAACAATAGAGCCTGCCTTCCTCACCAGTTTGTCCAGGCGTGAGGCGTCTTTCCTCTTAATGCTGCCTCCCCAGCACACCACTGCGTAGAAGAGGGCGCTCGCCACAACTGTTTGATAGAACATCTGCAGCATCTTATTGCAGATGTTGAAGGAAGCCAGCCTTCTAAGGAAGTATAACCGGCTTTGTCCTTTCTTGCACAGCGCATCAGTATTGGCAGTCCAGTCTAATTTATCATCCAGCTGCACTCCCAGATATTTATAGGTCTGCACCATCTGCACACAGTCACCTTTGATGATCACTGGTTCTATGAGGGGTCTGGGCCTCCTAAAATCCACCACCAGCTCCTTGGTTTTGCTGGTGTTCAGGTGTAGGTGGTTTGAGTCGGACCATTTAACAAAGTCATTGATTAGGTCCCTATACTCCTCCTCCAGCCCATTCCTGATACAGCCCACGATAGCAGTGTCATCAGCGAACTTTTGCACATGGCAGGACTCCGAGTTGTATTGGAAGTCCGATGTATATAGGCTGAACAGGACCGGAGAAAGTACAGTCCCTTGTGGCGCTCCTGTGTTGCTGACCACAATGTCAGACGTGCAGTTCCCAAGACGCACATACTGAGGTCTGTCTTTAAGATAGTCCACGATCCATGCCACTAGGTATGAATCTAATCCCATCTCTGTCAGCTTGTCCCTAAGGAGCAGAGGTTGGATTGTGTTGAAGGCGCTAGAGAAGTCTAGAAACATAATTCTTACAGCACCACTGCCTCTGTCCAAGTGAGAGAGGGATCGGTGTAGCATATAGATGATGGCATCTTCCGCTCCCACCTTCTCCTGATATGCAAACTGCAGAGGGTCAAGGGCGTGTTGAACCTGTGGCCTAAGGTGGTGAAGCAGCAGCCTCTCCATGGTCTTCATCACATGTGATGTCAGAGCAACAGGCCGAAAGTCATTCAGCTCACTAGGACGTGATACCTTTGGGACTGGGGTGATACAAGATGTTTTCCAAAGCCTAGGGACTCTCCCCTGTTCCAGGCTCAGGTTGAAGATGCGCTGTAGAGGACCCCCCAGCTCTGATGCACAGACCTTCAGCAGTCGTGGCGATACTCCATCTGGACCCGCTGCTTTGCTGGCACGAAGTCTCCTCAGCTCTCTGCTCACTTGCGCTGTTGTTATTATGGGTGGGGATGTTTTTCCTATGCTGGTATCAGCAGAAGGATGTGTGGAGGGTGCAGTACTCCGAGGTGAGAGTGAGAGTGGGTTAGGGTGGTCAAACCTGTTAAAAAAGTTGTTCATTTGGTTTGCTCTCTTCACGTCTCTCTCAATGGTGGTACCCCGCTTCGAGCTGCAGCCAGTGATGATCTTCATCCCATCCCACACTTCCTTCATGCTGTTATTCTGCAACTTCTGCTCCAGCTTTCTCCTGTACTGCTCCTTCGCCGCCCTGAGTTGGACTCGGAGTTCCTTCTGCACGCGCTTGAGCTCATGCTGATCACCGTCTTTAAAAGCCCTTTTCTTCTGATTCAAAAGGCCCTTGATGTTACTTGTAATCCATGGCTTGTTGTTAGCATAGCAGCGTACTGTTCTTACAGGAACTACAATGTCCATACAGAAGTTGATGTAGTCAGTAGTGCAGTCAACAACTTCCTCAATGTTCTCATTATGAGATCCCTGCAGAGGTTACTTTACAGAGGTTTCTCCTGTTCTCTACTTAATGCCATCATTTTTTCCTGCTTGTGCAGGTCTTGTGTGCTCTGCAGTTGAGATCTGATTCTTAATTGTAGAAAATACCAGGTTCATAACACTCTGCTTAGCAAATTACAACATTTTAATGCTTTATACTGTTACATAATATTTCTTCTGAGGACATCTTCATCTGAATACATCTTCATCGATTAGCATAGGAGAAGGTAACATTATCATGGCAGAGCCATCTAAGTGAAACCAATTTTCACTGAACGCATATCAAACTTTATTCTGCTAATTGCAACATGTACTTTAAAGTGAAGACTTCCAAGAGGTAAAATACACAATCAGATTAAATGACCACTCTAAATATTGGCAAATAATATTTTAACCTCATACTCAGTTGCTTATTAGTGCATTTATCAATGGCTCCTAAAAAACATCCTTTCACAAATTTGTCATAATAGAATATATATGGCTTGCCATTCTTAATAGCTCAATATATTTTACTGCACTTAATCCACAGTTATTCAAGTCATGTATAACAGCTTTTTAAATTTGCTTTTCCAAATAATATGAAATACATTTCATTTTCATTCACCTGTCAAGCATAATCTCAGTGTATTAATATGGGGCTCACACTAGTCTGTGAGTATGTCAGCACAACAGTGATATCCATCACTAAAATGACTATCTTACAGCAAATCAAATCAAGTGAACTATGCTTAGTGAACTAGCCGTGTTTCCCTGTGGTAAAGTGTACTTAGGGATCTGTGGCAGTGTGAGTTTTTAAATAAAAACAACGCAACTCAGTCCCCATGGGTGTAGGTGCTTGCAGTTGCCAAGATGCATGGCCTCAGAATCAATAATGAGATAACTGGCTGGTCATGTTGTTAGTATATAACAAGCCTGAGCAAGATAGATGGAAAGATACAAAAAGATGGTAAAAACAGCAAGAAAAAGGTCAGAAAGAGGAAAGAGGATCTGAAAACAAGGGAGATAAAAAAGGAAAGTCAGGATTGTGGAAGAGCTGGTACTACAGAGGAGTCAAGGCAGTCAGGGAAGACATGCCATAAGAGGCACTGGCACTCTGGGGTAGGGTCTCTCCTGCTGAATGCTGTAGATGAACAGGAGTGACCAATCTCCAAGAGGTGTCACAGATGTGAAGGGATGGTGATGGGAGAAGGGAGCATAGCTTGTGGTGCCCCCACGGACACCAAGGGATGTTGAAGGGGATATGAGCCAATTAATGATTGACCACACTTGCTGGAGAGTGCCTCCTGCTTTCTGAGCAGACTGTAAAAGTGAGCAAAGGAAAGCACAGATGAAGAAGGATGCTCTGTGGCTAGTGGGTTATTTTTATAGGACTCATCTGACTGTGTTTTAACCTGGATATTAACCATTGTTGGATTATTTATTGACTGATTTTAACCTCCATGAATAACACTGTTTTTTATCAAGTATTATCTATTTATTTGAGAAGCAATGTACTTTGATTTGGACCCATTTTTTCATGAATAAAAAAGCACTGTAGACTTTGTTACACCAACCTTTTCCTTGTTATGTGTCCTCTGTCAGCCTAGTCCATCTTGTTCTATGTCTATTGATGACCCCAGGACATGGTTCAAGGAGAAAGTGCCAACTGTGGGCAACCTGGGCATCACATATTCATTTTTTAATAAAAAATCTTTTCCAACGCACTCAACAAGTGTTAAACACACAGAAAGGCAATACAATGTATGGGATTACAAGCACAGAATCAATGATTGGGCCAACCAATATTAAATAGTCAAACTGTCTATTTATTATTATGTTTTTGTCAAACATTCTTGTGATCAACTGACAAGAGCTTCACGATTCACCAGTTTACTGGCTGGGCACCAATGCTTCAGCATGTTTTTTCTATTAACTATTTTTAAAAGCACTGATGTATGAACAGATAGAGGACTATGTTCTTTTATTCAAATTGCCTAATGTGACACTAATTCACTGTAGCTACAATCAGGTCTTCTAAAATTGTAATTCTCTGTACTCAACAACTCTTTTCAGGCTGAAGAGGTGTGAGTGAATCAGATTAATAGATGAATAAAGCTATAGCACTGAGTATCTGCATGTAAGTTGAACTGAACAGAATTAACACAAAAAAGTTTGTTTAAATATACAATGCATGGTGATAAGATTTCAAGAATATAAGAAAAGTTTTAATGAGACAGGATATGCAGGCCAACATAATGAGGCAGTCCTTGTTCACCTAACCTTGGCAAAATATCATCATCAAGATCTGAAGTTCTATAATGCAAAACTTGGAAACTTATTTCTTGTATGTATATTTCTCTTTGTGAAGAAATATATTACAACATTATTGCAAAATTTATCTTTAACTTTTCTCTGTACCTCCACATTATTTTTCAATAACTTACATCAAAGTAATCAGCTCGACTGAAACAGTCACTATCTAGGCTGAATTTGCATTATTATGTAGCCAAACTGTAGATTCCAACGGTAGCTGCAGTGAAAATGACATCTACAAAATGTTGATGAAAATAATATTTAGATTTTACTTATTCTCTGTCTCAAAATTACATTGTATCTTTCAGTTGGACATACTGCGTATAATGTAAGGAAGTCTGCCAGTCTTTGAGTAGTGCAGTAAAGATAGATAAGATGTATTGTAAGTGCTTTATAAAGTTAGGTCAAATGAGTAGTGTCTATTTGAATATGCACATATCTATGTTTGGCTCACAGATGACTAGATTTTAAAAATTTGAATCTTGCATGTATATACTAATGCAATATATAAATTAATGCAGAGCACAACATGTGGAAGTTAATGTAGTAAATATTTAGTAATAAACATTCACCGGAAACTCCAATTTGGATCAACACGTGTACATGATACAGGTTTTTAGGCTGATGCTTGTGTATTTACTGAATAACTATATTACTGCATTCATTTTTGTGCTATATTTTTCCATACAAGCAAGTATGTCATTTTCTCCATTTCCAAAGCTTGCAATACTTCTGACATTTTTGGTATTTATCATCGCCAGTTTTTGCACATGGCATTAGGATATGTTAGTTAAAAACCTCAAGAGCCAAAGTTAAACTTTTTAACACAGAAAGTCAAGAAAAACTAATTACCATTGAAGACAGCATGTTTTGTCAAAACATTTTATATACGGAAGGATGTTCGGCTTAATAATGTTATCTAATTTAATAACATGTTATATAAACATACAGGTTAC
The DNA here is from genome assembly GCF_900747795.2 of Erpetoichthys calabaricus. Lineage (NCBI taxonomy): Eukaryota > Metazoa > Chordata > Cladistia > Polypteriformes > Polypteridae > Erpetoichthys > Erpetoichthys calabaricus. The sequence goes on along the minus strand of NC_041396.2, from coordinate 171,145,775 downwards.
ATGTATACATAGAAGCAAGCAAATGTTATTTATCCATTTTCTCGCCTTTTCTTTGCGCTTACACACATAATTGCTCTGCTCCTGTATAATATTATAGCCTTCTTTTCACAGATGGCAACATGTGCTGTTATGACTAGTTACCATATCTATGCCTTCACCTCAAAGTACTAAATATTCACATCCCAAATACAGTGATTGGGGGGTTGGGAGAGTAAACTAAATTTGCTGCAAATGACACATATAGACATATTTGATGAGCAGTAGAAAAACACATGAAAACCCAGAGGTAATCGCTTAGGTCTGAAAGTGAAACTGTCCACTTTGCACTTATGTGTGAGAACTCCACATCTGCTGATTTGTGCAGGAGTCCTGAACTTATCCTGTAAAATGTTTCTCAAACATAATAATAATAATAATAATAATAATAATAATAATAATAATAATAATAATACATTTTATTTAATAGGCGCCTTTTTTATCACTCAAGGCCACCTTACAATAAAGTTAAACAACAATTAATAAAATAAAAACAAGAAAATGATAAATCACAAAGCAATAATTAGTAAACAAACAAATATGACAGGCAGTAACAGTGTAGAATTCACAATTGAGATGCCAGCTTGAAAAGATAAGTTTTGAGAGTAGTTTTAAACTGTGCTATTGAATCAAGCTGACGAATATGAGAGGGAAGAGAATTCCAGAGTTGAGGAGCACTATGAGAGAATGCTCGAGCTCCCATAGAACTGAGTTTGATGTGTGGTACAGAAAGTAGAGCTGCAGATGAAGATCTGAGTAAGTGAGAGGGAGTGTAAATCTGGAGGAGATCAGTGAGGTAGGGAGGAGCAGGGTTGTGGAGAGCTTTAAATGTTAAGAGCAGTATTTGTATTGTATTCTGTTAGTTAACAGGGAGCCAGTGAAGTTAAGAGAGAATAGGTGTAATATGTTCAGTGGATTTAGAACAGGTTATTATCCTGGCAGCAGAATTTTGAATAAACTGTAAGCGATGAATAAGTTTATGTGGAATGCCAGATAGAATAGCGTTACAGTAATCTATACGTGAGGTGACTAGGGCATTAACCAATACTTCAGTATTATGCTGGGTAAGAACAGGGCAAAGTCTAGAAATGTTTTGGAGATGAAAGAAGGCAGTCCGAGAAATGGCACTTATATGGGAAGAAAAAGAGAAAGTACTATCAAGAATAACGCCTAGGCTCTTAACTTGGGAAAAAATGTTTGTATTAATATTGTTGATTAAAATAGAAGAATGGTTAACCTTAGCAAGTGTAGATTTAGAGCCAATGAGGAGCACCTCAGTTTTATTGCTATTTAGTTGGAGAAAATTGTGAGTCATCCATGTCCTTATGTCTTGGAGACATGCCATATTTAGTGGATAAATATAGCTGTGTGTCATCAGCATAGCAATGAAACTTAATACCATGGTGCCGGAAGATATTACCTATTGGGAAGATATAAATGAGAAAAAGAAGCGGTCCCAAAACAGAACATTCCGGAACTCCCTGAGTAACGACTGCGTTCTCAGATTTAAAGCCCTTTATTTGAACAAATTGCTTCCTATCAGTGAGGTAGGAAGAAAACCACTGAAGGACAAGGCAGCGGACTCCAAAACTAGCTAGACGTTTCAAAAGTATCTGGTGAGATATGGTGTCAAGTGCAGAGCTGAGGTCAAGAAGCACAAGAATTGATAAAAGTCCCATGTCATTTGTGATTTTGACCAGGGCAGTTTCTGTGCTGTGTTTAGGGCAAAACCCAGATTGAAACAGTTCAAAAAGGTTATTTTTTGAAAGGTGGGACTGGAGTTGGAAGGCAACTATCTTTCAAGAATTTTGGATATAAATGGAACATTTGAAATAGGCCGATAATTGTTAAGGATATTTGGGTCTAAACCAGGTTTTTTCAGAATTGGAGTAATTGAGGCTGTTTTTAGTGAGAGGGGGACCGTGCCTGTAGTATGGGAAGAGGTAACTATAGTAGTTATCATGGGGGACATATGTGACAGACAAGACTTAACATTAACATAACATAAAGAAATTAACTATAAACACAATTATCTTTTTAAAGGAACAAAGGAAGTTGGAGAGTATTATGAATACCTGTCACCTGAAGAAGTTGGAAAGCAGCAAATGTGCACACAGCTGTATTTAAATGTTTTATTGTGTTTAACCTCTTATGCACTAATGGGTTTTTGACATTATTGAGCCTAAATTATATACCCAAAAATGAATAGCTATTATTCTGCTTAAGTAATAAAGGAGTTTCAAATGGCTGAACAGCAGTGAGTGGGACACTGCATATTTTTAAAAGAAAGTCTTTATATGACAAAACACCTTTGTTTAAACTAATATAAACTAAATAAAAACACAAAAAAATTTGCCATTTTAGGGGTTTCACTCCAAAAAAATGGCTTTTACAGTTCATAACCAATGATGCACAACCCTAGAATCAATTCTGTTTTGTGTCCCACTCTGTCAGCTATCATTGTACCAAATTTAGATGTCATATCCCATAGCATTTCAAAGTTAAACTTTTTGGTGCAAGGTTCCCCCCCCTTTTTGGAAACATTTAGTCTGTTGCTCCTATACAATCTCTCAAAACAAATATCGCAGTTCTCCTCTGCATATATGTGTGAAAATCGTCCGTTGCGAGAGATGGACGTCTGAAGCAGAGCTCCGTTAGCAGCGGTGTTGTTTTTTAATATTATTTCTTTATTATCCTGAGATATCCTGTATTTATCCAACCCGAGGCTTCTACTGCAGTATATGCAAGCATATATAAACATGGTTGGTAAGAAAGGGGCTCAGAAAGAAATGGAAAAGAAAACTAAAGCTACATCCAAACCCAGAGCAGTAAGTCCAAGTTCAAACTCAAGGTATGGCCTTTCAGAGACTGACCTGGAACAGATGGGTGAAAGCCCTGACTCCTCAGGACCACGGTCCACTGCATCGTCTCCAGTTGAGAGTGAAATGGGGAGCGAATGTGCGAGTGACGCAAGTCACAATAGCTCGCGATTGGAGAAGATCATTTGAAAGTGGAAAAGGCCTTGCAGTCTGTGCTTGCACCTACTCCAGCGAGCCAGGAACATCGGCTGTAATAGAGCCCGCCGCTTCACCTACGGTGTTCATAAGCAGAAATGACCTGTCCGAACTGAAGGTGATGATTGCTGCACTAAAGCAAGAGATAAAGAATGATATAAAGAAAAGCGAGAAGGCAAGTGAGAAGCTGCTACGGCGGGAGCTGCAAGAGCTGCGGCAGGATAACAAAGACTCGGAGAAACGTGTATACTGTATATCAGCTTTGAGGCGGCCTTTAATGCTATGCTGGATAAAATTGAGGAGCACATTCAGGAAAGCGCATCTAAACTGAGCACACTTGCCAATCAGCTGGAGGATGTTAAGCAGGTATTCACGACACAAATTGAAATAGCCGAAAATCTAGCATCCACCGCTGATGGAAAAGCAACAGCTGCCAGTTCCAAATGTAAAAAACTCAGAGACAGACTTGCTGCTCTGGAAGATGGAAACAGAAGGAATAATATTAAAATCAAAAGTCTGCCTGAGAATCGTGAAAGTCCAAACCCAGTGAAATTCACAGCTGAACTATTTTCTAAAATACTTGGAGAGGACTTTAAATCAGATACCGAGATAGCAGCAGCTTATCGCATACTGTATGCGGATCAAATACCTGTAGACCTAGGTCTTTTATTATCCGCTTCGAGAGATTATTATGTAAGCTAGATGTGATGGCACTCCTCAGACGCAAGCACGAGATTATATTTGAAAATAACCACATTCGTATTTTCCCTGATTTCTCTCCTGCAACAGCTGCTAAACGTGCAGCCTTCTACAACATTAAACAGCGGTTACGGTAAGCCAATATCAAATACAGCCTCTTGTACTCTGCCAAACTGAAAGTGGATGTTCAAGGCCAATACCACGTCTTTGCAAGGAAGGAGGAAGCAGAAAAGGAATTAAGAAAGCTGATCCCGACACTATTCTGAAACACAATAGTGAGTCGCATCCTATCATGGCATTGCAAGGAGAAATCACCTGCTATCTGATCCACTTGTAATGATACGGGTATTATAATTATACATCCTTTTCATTACTTGGACGCTTTCTGTTTATGTTTTAATTACAGTTATAAACCAAGGGTATGATGTAAAAGGAGACTGTTTAACATCATACCCTTGGTTTATTGTTATTATTGCATTAATAATACATTTTATTTATATAGCGCCTTTCCCATGCTCATTAAGACTTACTATGCTTATCCTGGACCACTTTCTAACACCATCCCCTGGGTTTATTATCTTATTACTTTAAGATTACTGAATTATATTATATATTTTATGCTTATAGTTTGTTAATCTATACTAATAAAAGGCAAAGCCCTCACTGACTCACTCACTCACTCACTCACTCACTCACTGACTGACTCACTCATCACTAATTGTCCAACTTCCCGTGTAGGTGGAAGGCTGAAATTTGGCAGGCTCATTCCTTACAGCTTACTTACAAATTTAGGTAAGTTTCATTTCGAAATTCTATGCGTAACGGTCATAACTGGAACATATTTTTTGTCCATATACTGTAATAGACTGCAGCTCGATGGCCGTGGGAGGCGGAATTGCGTATCGCGTCATCACGCCTCCCACGTAATCACGTAAACTGACTGTGAACGCAGTACATAGAAAACAAGGAAGAGCCCCAAAGAGCGCTGAAGAGAACATTCATTACACAATTGAGAAGGCAGCGAAACAATAAGAAGCGAGCAAGTGACGCATACAAGCATATTCATAAGTGCAGCTACTGCGGAAACAAAGCACGGTGTAAACCGTAAGTTTAAATTAAGTTTATAGAAATGCTCCCGCTGTCGTTTGCAATACCATATTCGCGACATATAAGTTTAATGAGAAGACACAAGGTATAAACGAGACTTTGGATCACTTTGTAACGGAGTTAAAATTGCTGTAGCGAGAAACTTTGAAGTGCCGGGTCTTAGCTAACATTAAATAAAGCCATGGACATCGCAACATCACACAAGAGAGCGGCTCACGTGAACTGACTGAACGCAGCACGAGTGATCACTTCGATGAATCAAACCTGTTCAAAAAACACATTACACAATTGGTAATGAAGGAAAAGAATATGAAGCGACTGACGCATAGACATTTTCATGAGTTCAGGTACTTCGGAAACAAAGCACCGTGTACACCTAAAGTTTAAATTAAGTTCATAGATCTACAAAAGGTTGCCATTGATTTGAGGCAAGATTGCTTTTCTCCTGTACAACTATACGTTGCATTCTCAACAGTAAGCTTGCACGGCTTGGTCATATTACAACCGGAGTGCTGAACTGACAACGTGGTATACAAAGAGAACTATAACAATCGTAATAAACGAACAATAACACAGCGGAGAACCCGTGGATTAAATAAAAAGGCTGCTTCCTTGGCGAAGCAAGGAAAAAGGATGACCTTATATGGTGTTCGTTTATAAAACAGCGGAGAACCTGTGTAAAGGCTGCTTCACAAAAAAAACAGCAGAGCGCTTTATATGAGCAGGCAGTCAGCTAAAGAAGGGAATCAATAAATAACTATAATCGTAATAAACGAACAAAAAATAGCGTAGAATCCGCAGATTACAAAAAGAAAATGGTTACCTGAACAGAAAAGTGAGTCTGAAATAGCTACACAATAACTATAACAATCGTAATAAACGAACAATAAAACAATACAGAACCGCTAAGCAAGGAGAAAGGACGGCCTTATATTGCATTCGTTTATAAAACAGCAGAGAGGCTGTGTAAAGGCAGCTTCACAAAAAAACAGATCCTTAACAAATTGTTATTGGTATATTTTCCCTCAATTTAAAAAGGTTTTCTTTTGTTCTTAATAAAAATTTAAAAGCAGTACTTCACCACTGCGAAGCATGCGGATTTGGCTATATATCTATACTAATAAAAGGCAAAGCCCTCACTGACTGACTCACTCACTCACTCATCACTAATTCTCCAACTTCCCGTGTAGGTAGAAGGCTGAAATTTGGCAGGCTCATTCCTTACAGCTTACTTACAAAAGTTAGGCAGGTTTCATTTCGAAATTCAAAGCGTAATGGTCATAACTGGAACATATTTTTTGTCCATACACTGTAATGGAGGAGGCGGAGTCACGTATCGCGTCATCACGCCTCCTACGTAATCACGTGAACTAAAAACAAGGAAGAGATTTACAGCACGAGTCGCACGCGGGAACGAAGGTAAATGACGTTAATTTTTGACTGTCTTTTAATACTGTGTAAGCATACATATTAACACATGTGCAATTAAACGTGTGCATTTACGGGGTGATTTCTCAGGCTTAAAAGCTCACCTTTTATCAAACGCGGGAACAAAGGTAACTGACGTTGTTCACTGTCTTTTAATACTGTGTAACCATACATATTAACACATGTCCAATTAAACGTGTGCATTTACGGGGTGATTTCTCAGGCTTAAAAGCTCGCCTTTTACTAAAAAGGTAAATGCAAAACTATTTTCAATCAGTTTATTGAAACGCTCCCGTTAAGGATTGCAATAACATATTCGCGAGATAAAAGAACGAAGTAGGGGGAAATGGAGGAACAGCCGCAAACAACGAAGAGCAAAAAATTAATTAAACAATTGAGAACGGAGCGAGTTAAGCATACAAGCATGTTCATAAGGGAAACAAACCACGGTGTAAAACGTAAGTTTAAATAAAGTTTATAGAAACGCTCCCGCTGCGGATTGCAATAACATATTCGCGAGATAAAAGTTTAATGAGAAGACACGAGGTATAAACGAACCACACGCCGTGGCGCAACGTTAGGGGCAACAGTTTCAACCATTCTATGATCTGCTTCTCGCAACTGAAAGACGGCACATGGCGGATGTTAGCCGACTTGCTGACCGCAACGTTAGGGGCTTCAAGTATGGCGCTGACGCCACATCTCAGTGCCAACACTTTGCAGACTGTACTTAAAAGACACGCCCTCCTCACTGGACAGTTAAAAACACCAATCAAACTAACGATGACATCAAGTATTACCCAATCAAAAGTAGGAAAGGAGGCATCTTCATAAAATGCGTGTGGGATGATTTGCATGAGACGCTGCTTTAAAAAAAAAAATTATACAAAAAATACGGGATAAATCCCGTCCAGTATTGATTCAAAACGGGACGCGCAATTTCATTGTCAAACGCGGCACGATTCCGTATTTTAAAGGACGGGTGGCAACCCTACAGTGCCAGGTAACCACCCATACAATCAGATTGTGATTCAGACTAGGAATGCAATGAATGTAATTACCCCGATCTACATACAAGGCGAAAGTCTTGCAACATTCAAAGATGATGGTTTGGGATAATTAGTACTTATTAAGTACACCATGGAACATAAAAGAGCTTATGAAGCCTTGAACCGAAAAAAGCAACATCTCAGAGATCGTACAAAAAAAAAAGGAGGTAATGTCGTTTTACTCGCTGTAGATTTTAGTGAAACATTACCAGTTATTCCACGAGGGAGACCAGCAGATGAACTCAACGCTTCTTTAAAATCCATGCTTCTCCCACGGTCGGTTATATGTCGCGTGTTCTCGGGTAGGTACACCAAAAAATGTATACATTTAAGCATGTAATGGGCAAAGAAAAAATGAGGTATACCCGAAGGCACTGCAGTAGTACTCAATGTAACTTTACTTCTTAAATGTTAATGTTTTACTGTTTAATAATTTATACGCTTCTTATATATTGTTCAAATTCTTTTATGAAAATACCAGTGACAGCGCAATGCACGATAACATGGAGTGAATACACCATACGCATCTGCCCACGGCCGCCCTGGTGTGCGCAGATAGGAGTTGATTCTAAAATAAAATAAACATAAAAAGAGTAATACAATCATCACCCATAAAGCGGATAGCAGACGTGACGTATTATATGTGTACCACATTTCAAGTCAATAGGTGAAACAGTTTGCAAGCTACAGGTGATTTAAATATCCTGGACAGACCAACGAAAAGCCACGGTAGCAAATTATACAAGAAGATTTTACTGTTTAATTATTTATATTTATATGAAATGTGCTTCTTATATATTACTTCATATTCTCATATGATAATGATGTTAATGTTGTTTATATTGATTTCTATGTTATTGTAAGTGCATCTATGTGTGTATATAGATAGACAGATAGATAGATAGATAGATACTTTATTAATCCCAATGGGAAATTCATATGTATGTATGTATGTATGTATGTGTATATATATATATATATATATATATATATATATATATATATATATATATAAAAAATCTATGTGTATATGTATATATAATATATCTGTATATGTGTGTATATGTGTGTGTATATGTGTATATGTATATATATATGACAGCAACACTCATAACAATGTCAACACAATTACATTGACAATCATGTTACGTTATTTTTAAAATGTTTCCTTTACTTTTTCATAACCTCTTTAACACACTACTTCTCTGCTGCGAAGCGCGGGTATTTTGCTAGTATATATATATATGTAGATATGTATATATATGCGTATATATATGTAGATATGTATATATATGCGTATATATATGTAGATATGTATATATATATATGTGTATATATATATGTAGATATGTATATATACAGTATATATGTAGATATGTAAATATGTATATGTATATATATATGTGTCTGTATGTGTATCTATACTAATAATAGGCAAAACCCTCACTGACTGACTGACTGACTGACTCATCACTAATTCTCCAACTTCCCGTGTAGGTGGAAGGCTGAAATTTGGCAGGCTCATTCCTTACAGCTTACTTACAAAAGTTAAGCAGGTTTCATTTTGAAATTCTACTCATAATGGTCATAACGGTCGACAACGTCCGCCATGTTAAACTTTCTTATTTATGGCCCCATCTTCACGAAATTTGGTAGGCGGTTTCCTGTGCTAACCAAAACTGATGTACATACTTATTTCGATGGTATGACGCCACTGTCGGCCAACATATTGAACTTTCCAATGGTCTTTGTTACTTATGGGCCCATCTTCAAGAAATTTGGTACGTGGATTCCCAGCGCTAACTGAACTACTTACGTACATATATGCGTCCATAGCCTGTAGCTCGGTCACCTTGTGGCGGCCCCCCATCCCCACGCCTACCACGTAGTTGGCTGCCTGCCTATATAAGGCCTTCCGTCGCTCCGGTCTCTTCATTCCCTTCCTTGCTTCGTCACGGTATTCACATCTCCCTGCTGATAACTGCAGCCTTTTTATTTAATCCATGGCTTCTCCGCTGTTTTATTGTTCGTTTATTAACGATTATAGTTATTGTGTAGGTATTTTAGACTTAGTTTACGTTGTTCAGGTACCCATTTCCTTTATCGTTCCAACCGTACCCCCATTAACATGTCTATCGAGGTGATCACCATCGATCAAAGAACTGTCACTTACCGAGTGGTTTCCATGCCCGGAGATGGCTTCTGCCTTTTCCATTCTCTGTGTTACATATTGCACGGTCATATCAGGCTCACTCTTGATATCCGGAAGAACATTGTGTCTTATGTATTGAATGACTGGGACAGGTTCAAGGTGTGGACTGATGATGGTACAGGAGATAATTATATTACACAGGTGCACTATAAGAGTGAAATGCTTAAGCCCTTCACCTAGGGTTCTGCATGTGAGTTGATGGCTGCCGCTGAATTGTTCGGTTGTCGCTTTCAAGTGTACCGAAATGGCCAAATATTTTACACCTTTGGACAACCGCCAATGCCTCTTACAAAGCCTTTTTCAAACTGTTTACCCCAATCTACGAAATCTCCACGAAAACGACGTGTCATGGTTGAGGGAGAGAGCTATCCTGACACCAAGAAATGACATGACTACGACTATAAACCACATTTTACTTCAAGAACTACCTTCACAACCGAAAACATATCAGTCTGTGGATTCAGTTGTAGAAGTGGAAGACACGGTGCACTATCCGGTAGAGTTTCTCCACACTCTGAATCCTCCAGGCACTCCTGAACATAATCTAATTTTGAAGGTTGGGGCACCAATAATGTTACTGAGAAACTTACAGCCACCGAAACTTTGTAACGGCACAAGACTTCAGGTCACGTGTCTGCAAAAGAACCTAATTGAGGCAACTGTTTTTACTGGCAGTGGCTCAGGGGAGAGAGTTTTTATTCCTCGCATCCCCGTTATACCCTCTGATCTCCCATTTCAATTCAAATGCCTCCAATTTCCAGTAAGGCTCTGCTTCACAATGACAATTAATAAGTCTCAGGGACAGACCCTACAAAAGGTTGGCATTGATTTGAGGCAAGATTGCTTTTCACATGGCCAAATGTACGTTGCATGCTCAAGAGTAAGCTCAGCGCACAGCTTGGTCATATTACAACCGGAGGGCCAAACTGACAAGGTGGTATACAAACAGATCCTTAGCAAATAATTATTGGTATATTTTCCCTCAGTTTAAAAAGGTTTATTATTCTTCTTAATAAAAATTTTAAGGCAGTACTTCGCCACTGCGAAGCGCGGGTATTTTGCTAGTGATTATATATAATCATAGTTTGTTAATGATTATATTTTAGGCATATAGTATTTAGACTATATTGCAATAGATATCTCTACTTTTTAATCCTAAAACACTGCTGCGTGGGGGCTTGTTTTGCTTTGGACGTGTTCTATCTCTAGGTATGTCAGAGGCCCAAGACTTTGTGAAGTGGGGCCCAGCCTCACATGGGGAGGCAAAAGGGGTGGGAGATAAAGGGGAGAGAGAAAGAGAGCAGGCTATATCTAATCTATTCTTTTAAGCCTTATAATTATAACTACCAACGTAACAATAGGCTGTATGGCAATAACTCTTGGGGAAATAGGAAATTAAGGTTAAAGCTGTCTCACTTCCAGTTAAGACTATAAAATGACATCAAAACTCAGAATCAATATCTCCATGATGGGACAGTTAACTTTGTGAGCTGGAATGTTAAAAGCCTGAATCATGAATTAAAGAGAAAGAAAGTACTCTCTCACCTAACAGGTTTAAACACTAAAATAGTATTTTTACAGGAGACCCATTTACTAAGCATGGATCAGTTCTGTCTGCAAAAGAACTGTACTGGCCAAATGTTCCATTCTAGCTTTACAAAGAAAACTAGAGTGGTGGGAATTCTCATACATAGGACAGTCCCATTTGTAGCATCAGATGTAATATCTGATCCGAAAGGGAGATATGTGATGGTCATGGGCAACTTATTTAACTGTAAAATGATTTTGATAAATGTTTATGCACCTAATGTCGATGATAAAGAATTCATACAAAATGTATTTGCATCCATCCCCAATGTGAACACTCATAAAATTATAATGGCCGGGGACTTTAATCGTTTTTTAAACCCATTCTTAGATAGGAATCCTGTCACAGTGGGGGTGACATCTAACACTGCAAAGATAATTACACAGTTTGTAACTGACCACAACTTATCAGACACCTGGAGGTTTCTAAACCAAAACTCAAGAACATATTCTTTCTACTTACCAGTTGTGGGGAACAGCCCGGACACAGACAGGTAGACATGATGTTTCTTCACCACACACGTTTATTGACAACTATTATATACAATAGAAGTGCACAATCCCAGTGCCTCAGCACCAATCACCCCTTAAGTCCTGGCCACACTTACAATGCCTTTCACAGTCTTTGGTCCGCCTCCACTCCTATCCACCAAGCTTCGTCCTCTTCCACCCGACTCTTGCCCCTGACTGGAGGGAGAAGGTCCCTTTTATTCACCCCGGAAGGACTCCAGGTGTATCCTGAGGGCTTCTGTAGCCACACCCCTGTGTGGCGGAAGCTCTGTCGGCATATCCGGAAGTCCTCCGGGTGTCCCCAATACTCTTCCCCCCAGCACTTCCGGGTGTGGCGGAAGTACTGAAGTCCAGTGCTCCCAAGGCATCAGGGCACCCCCTGGCGGTGACCACAGGCCCCTACAGGGTTGAGCTTCCATGCTCTGTACCCGTGGCCCCCAAAGCAACCAGGGCGGACGCCCCCTCATGTTCTGGAGGAGGCACAAGCCCTCCTCCGGTCCTCCTGGGCATCCCATCTGGCTAGGAACCCCAGCCGGGTGCCACACAGTACATCGTTGCTACTCAAGAATAGATTACTTCTTTATAGATAACTAGCAAAATACCTGCGCTTCGCAGCGGAGAAGTACTGTGTTAAAGAGGTTATGTAAACATATATATACATAAACATACTGTATATACATAAATATATACATATACACATCCACATATATATACATATATCAACATATATATACACATACATATATATATATATATATATATATATATATATATACACACACATGCAGACACATATACATATACATATTTGTATATCTACATATATATACACATATATACATATACATATTTGTATATCTACATATATATAAACATATATACATATATATACATATTTGTATATCTACATACATACACATATATCTATCTATCTATCTATCTATATACACATATATATATCTATCTATATACACATATATATATATATATATATATATATATATATATATATATATATATATATATATATATATATATATATATACACACACATATATATATACACATACATATATATATATATATATATATATATATATATATATATATATATATATATATATATATATATATATATAGCTGATTACCCAGTGGATTCGCTCACTGAGTGCAAGAGAAAAAAATAAAATGTATGTATAAAATAAGTTTAATTGCCAAATTTATTTTTCCACAAATAAAGAGCACTTACAATAACATAGAAATCAATATAAACAACATTAACATCATTATCATTTGAGAATATGAAGTAATATATAAGAAGCACATTGCATATAAATATAAATTATTAAACATTAAAATGTTCTTCTATAAAACACTACCGTGGCTATTCGTTTTGTCTGTCCAGGATTTTAAATCAGCTGTAGCTCGCAAACCGTTTCACCTATTGACTTGAAATTTGGTACACAGATACTACGTCACGTCTACTATTCGCTTTCCCACACATATGAACACACATATATATATATATATATATATATATATATATATATATATATATATATATATATATATACACACATACATATACACACATACACATATATACATATACATACATAGTGCGTTGCAACACGGGCTGTGATTTTTACATGGGAGGGAGACGACAAATCACAGCTTCCCGCTTTCTAATCGGGCTTGTGATTGCTGCTTTGACGGATGCCCAGATCCCACAGTATTTCCCCTTAGGAGAGGCGTTAGGCAAGTGTAATTGAATAGCGGTGCTGCAAGTTATTACTCTTTTTATCTTTATTTTATTTTATTGTAGAATCAACTCACAGCTGCGCGCACCAGTGCGTGCGTGGCGGATGCGTACGGCTGACGTTTTCATTGTCTACCACCTTCGCTAATCATTCTTGAGGCAGATTGAAGACTTAAGTGCCAGCTTAACTGAAAAATTAAAGAAAACATACTAAGTTTTAAAAAAAATGAGTTTTAACGGGAAAAGATGCCGACGAAAGAAGAGAAGCAGCGGGACGCTAGGGTCAAGAGCTGCTCATTAAGCAGCAAGCGCATCAACCTCTGAGCAAACGAATGGTAAACGTACAGAGAAAGAGGATAAATACTATGAATGGTCATGTCAAGTGTATTCACTCCACATTATCGTGCAGTGCGCTGTTACTGGTATTTTGATAAAAGAATCTGAATAACATATAAGAAGCGTATAAATTATTAAACAGTAAAACATTAACATTTAAGAAGTAAAGATACATTGAGTACTACTGTAGTGCTTTCGGGTATAGTACATTTTTTGTTTGCCCATTACATGCATAAATGTATACATTTTTTGGTGTACCTACCCAAGAACACGCGACATGACCCGGCAGTTAAAAATGTATCGCTCCAGCAATTTTAACTGTGTTACAAAGTCATCTAATATGGTATTGCAAACGGCAGCGGGAGCGTTTCTATAAACTCAATTTAAACTTACTGTTTACACCGTGCTTTGAAGATGCATAGTATGCGACACGTGTTTCGCCGTAATTGTGGGCTCATCAGGAGTACACAGTCACTGCACTCCCTTACGGGAATCGATCCTCGGACGTAGAGGCGAAGCCCCTAACGTTGTGCCACGGCGTGAGGTTCGTTCATTTGACAGCATGTAGATCGGGGTAATTACATTGCAGGCATTCGTAGTCTGATTCACAATCTGATTGTATGGGTGGTTACCTACCAGGTAACGCTTGTGGTTGGTGAGCAAGTCGGCTAACTTCTGCCACGGTGCCCTCTTTCAGTTGCGAGAAGCAGATCATACAATGGTTGAAATAGTTTAATATATATAGCAAAATCACCGCGCTTCGCAGGGGCGAATATGGTATTGCAAACGGTAGCGTTTCTATAAACTTAAAGTTACGGTTTATACCGTGCCTTGTTTCATATTCTTTTCCTACTTTATCAATTGTGTAATGTGTTTTTTGAAGAGGTTTGATTCATGGAAGTGATCACTCCTGCTGCGTTCAGTCACTTCACGTGAGCCACTGTCTTGTGTGATGTTGCGATGTCCACGGGTTTATTTAATGTTAGCTAAGACCCGGCAGTTAAAAGTTTCTCGCTACAGCAATTTTAACTCTGTTACAAAGTGATGCAAACTCTCGTTTATACCTCGTGTCTTCTCATTAAACTTGTATCTCGCGAATATGGCATTGCAAACGGCAGCGGGAGCGTTTCTATAAAGTTAAGGTTACGGTTTACACCGTGCTTTTTTATACGTCGTCTCTTCTCATTAAACTTGTATCTCGCGAATATGGCATTGCAAACGGCAGCGGGAGCGTTTCTATAAAGTTAAAGTTACGGTTTACACCGTGCTTTTTTATACCTCGTGTCTTCTCATTAAACTTGTATCTCGCGAATATGGTATTGCAAACGGCAGCGGGAGCGTTTCTATAAAGTTAATTTAGACTTACGGTTTACACCGTGCTTTTTTATACCTCGTGTCTTATGAAGATGCTTGTATGCGTCACTCACTCGCTTCTTATTGTTTCGCTGCCTTGTCAATTGTGTAATGAATGTTTTCTTCTGCGCTCTTTGGGGCTCCTCCTTCTTTTCTACGTACTGAGTTCACAGTCAGTTCACGTGATTACGTGGGAGGCGTGATGACGCGACACGCAACTCAGTCTCCTACGGCCATCTTGCTGCCTACCATTACAGTATATGGACAAAAAAGAGGTTCCAGTTATGACCATTACGCGTATAATTTTGAAATGAAAACTGCCTAACTTTTGTAAGTAAGCTGTAAGGAATGAGCCTGCCAAATTTCAGCCTTCCACCTACACGGGAAGTTGGAGAATTAGTGATGAGTGAGTCAGTCAGTCAGTGAGTGAGTCAGTCAGTCAGTCAGTCAGTCAGTCAGTGAGGGCTTTGCCTTTTATTATTATAGATAATTTCTTGCCTACGATTAAATTTTGCAAGTATGATGCTATTGTTATTTCCGACCATGCACCTCTGATCTTGGAGCTAAAATCACTATGCCCCACACACTCACCTCGAGCGCCTCGTAGATGGCATCTTAACCCGCTTCTATTAGCAAACAAGAACTGTGCAGAATTTATATCCAAACAAATCAGTTTCTTCCTAGAGACAAACACATCCTCAGAGGTCTCTGCAGGAATACTCTGGGAAACTCTAAAGGCCTTCTTAAGAGGACAGATTAGATAGATAGATAGATAGATAGATAGATAGATAGATAGATAGATAGATAGATAGATAGATAGATAGATAGATAGATAGATAGATAGATAGATAGATAGATAGATAGATACTTTATTAATCCCAATGGGAAATTCGTATTTTAAATTAGATTAGGAAATTAGGAAATTAGATTATTTCATATCTTTCCCACAGGAATAAATTAGAAACCAAGAAAGTGAAATTGCTAGAATAGATGAAGAACATGCCAGGCTTCCAAGCAGGGCTCTACATAGGAAAAAGCTGGCTCTGCGTTCAGAACTCAACCTCTTGACAACTAAAGAAACTGAACAACTGGATTTATCCAGACATCATTACTATGAACACGGAGAGAAAGCTAATAAGCTTTTAGCTCAACAAATCCACAAGCAAGAAGTTCGCAATGCAATCCCAGTAATCACCAACACGAAAGGAGATAAAATCATTGACCATAAAAATATAATGTACACATTTAGAGACTACTATAAATCCTTATATTCTACTGAGTTTAAAGAAGACAACACACAATCTAATGCATTTCTGGATACATTACAGTTACAACAAATAGATACTTTTACTGCGGAGGAACTGGATAAACCTCTGGCGCTATCAGAATTACTAGATGCTATAAAGTCACTTCAGGGCAGGAAAGCAGCAGACCCTGATGGCTACCCTGCAGAATTTTATAAGAAATTCTCTGCTCAGCTAGCTCCCCTCCTATTAGCAACATTTACAGAAGCTAGAGACAATCAAATTCTACCTCAAACTTTTCTCCAAACATTAATCACCGTCTTCCCTAAACAACATAAGGACTTATCACAATGTGCATCACACAGACCAGTTTCACTTCTGAATAATGATACTCTCAAAAATCATAGCTAGAAGGATGGAGAAAATGCTGCCTTCGATAATGTCACAAGATCAAACTGGATTTATCAAGGGTCAACACTTATCCTCCAATATTCGACGCCTGTTTAATGTAATATACTCACCAACAAAGTCAAACACCCCAGAAATATTATTATCATTGGATGCAGAAAAAGCATTTGACATGATTGAATGGAAATACCTTTTCACTACATTAGAGAAATCTGGGTTTGACCCGAACATTTGTGCATGGATCAAACTACTGTATACCTATCCAGAAGCTTCAGTTTGTATTAACAACATTTGTTCAGACTACTTTAAATTAGAACGTGGTACCAGACAAGAACGCCCCTTGTCACCACTGCTATTTGCAATCGCCATTGAACCACTGGCGGTTCACTGTCGAAATGCTGATCAGATAAATGGGATTATCAGAGAAGGACTGCAACAGAAAATTTATCTATATGCAGATGGTACTGTATATATCAGACCCACAAAATTCTGTGCCTGAAGTCTTAACAGTACTTACAGAATTTCAAAAGATCTCTGGTCTCAGAATTAATTTGAATAAAAGTGTACTCTTTCCAGTGAATTCTCAAGCACACAATATTAGATTGGACACCTTCCCTTTTATCATTGCAGATCAGTTTAAATACCTAGGGGTAAACATCACAAGTAAACACAAAGCTCTTTATCAACAAAATTTCGCCGTCTGTATGGAAAAAATTAAGCAAGACTTGCATAGATGGTCAACCCTTCATCTCACTCTACCTGGAAGAATTAACGTTGTTAAGATGAATATTCTTCCTAAGCTTCTTTTTTTATTTCAAAACATTCCAATATACTGTACATCAATAAATCATTTTTAAGCAATTAGATTCAACAATAACCTCATTTATTTGGAACTCAAAACATCCATATATCAAAAGTGCGACCCTACAAAGACCTAAGGCAGAAAGTGGCATGGCTCTACCTAACTTTCAGTTTTATTACTGGGCAGCAAACATACAAGCTATAAAAACCTGGTCCACAATAGAAGTATAATCCTGCAGTACTTCTTTATTCCCTGCTTTGTGCCCCAATAAATGCAAGGTATCGGCAATATACTAATAACCCAATTGTGCTTCACTCACTCAGAATATGGAACCGATGTAGAAAGCATTTTAAGATGGAGAAGCTTTTATCTGTGGCACCTCTGCAACAGAACCACCTCTTTCAACCCTTGCAAACATATGCAGTTTTTAATATCTGGAAAATATTTGGGATTAAATTGCTTACAGATCTTTATATAGACAACATCTTTGCATCCTACGAACAATTACATTCCAAATTTAACTTTCCAGCTACACATTTCTTTCACTATCTTCAAATTAGGAACTTTGTTAAACAGAACCTGCCCAATTTTCTTCATCTTGCACCCTCGTCCACACTGAAAAAAATATTGCTCAATTTCAAGGACTTAGACACCATTTCTGCAATATATAAAATTATTTTACAGTCCCTCCCTTTCAAAGATCCAAGAGGACAATGGGACAATTAATCAATATATCAGAAAAGGAGTGGAAAACAACAATGCAAAGACTTCACTCGAGCTCCATATGCGCAAAGCATACAATTATTCAACTCAAAATTATATATCGAGCACATCTGTCGCCCCTAAAACTGTCCAAAATGTTTCCAGGGCAAGATTCAACCTGCAAACACTGCAATCAAGTCCCAGCCTCACTGGGTCACATGTTTTGGGCCTGCACCAAATTAACATCATTTTGGACCAAAGTTTTTAAGTGCCTTTCAGACAGCCTTGGTGTCACAATCCCTCCTAACCCATTAACAGCTGTGTCTGGTGTTCTTCCAGATGGGTTTGAAGTGGAGAAGGACAAACAAACTGTGATTGCATCCACTACACTTTTGGCACGCAGACTTATTTTGCTAAACTAGAAGAATCCTAACACTCCTCTTTTAAGTCAGTGGGTAACCGATGTTTTATACTATTTAAAATTGGAAAAAATCAAATATACATTTAGAGGTTCTGTACAGAATTTTTTTAAAACCTGGCAGGATATAATCAATAAAATTTTAGAATAAGCTCTTAAAGCACCGAGGAAGCAATTATCTCTGCATCTCTTTTTCCTCTCCATTCATCTCTACTGGCCTATTAAACTCATCAATTTAGGTATGTCTACAAGCCTTAAGTTTTACTCTGTTGGCCATACTCTCTCTCTCAGGGGTGGGGGTTGACTTTTTTTTTCTTTTTTCAATCCCATTATTTGTAAAAATTGATTAATTTGTATGAATGATTACAATAAAATTAATAAAAAAAAAGAAAAAATAAGAAAATCGCATTTTTACTAATGAAAGAGAGCAACCCAGCAACAGGGGATGTACAAATCAATGTGTTTCTTTGTGTCAGCCCCAAGCCCAGATAAATGGGGAAGGTTATGTCAGGAAGGGCATCCCGTATAAAATTTAGCCAGATCAATATGTGGACAACAATACAGATTTCCATACCGGATCAGTTGAGGCCCAGGTTAATAACATCCACCACCAGTACTGTTAGCCAACAGGGTGCTGGCGGAAATTGGGTTACAGTTCGACGAAGAAGGAGAAGAAGAGGAGGAAGATGTGTCTGGAGGCAGAGGGAGAAGAGGAATGTAAAGAGAGTGGAAGTGAGGGTAAGGGGAGAGAGTTAACTGATATGATGGAGCGAAGAAAGGTTGCTATATTGTGCATGCAGGTGACCAGATGGAAGGGGAATAAGTCCCAAGTATATGGAAGGTGGGTTCAAATATTTCTACCAGAGTGATGATTATAAAGCTGGAAATTGAAGCTATGGTGATGAATGTTGTTAGAGCATATGCCCTACAAGTTGGGCATGCGATGGATAAGAAAGAAGATTTCTGGAGTGAGTTGGATGAAGTGGTGGACAGTGCACCCAAGGGAGAGAGAGTGGTGACTGGAGTGGATTTCCATGAACATGTTGGTGAAGGGAACAGAGGCGTTGAGTAGGTGTTGGGTAGGTATGGTGTCAAGGAGAGGAATGCAGATGGTCAGATGGTAGTGGATATTGCAAAAAGGGTGGACATGGCTATGGTGAATACATATTTTAAGAAGAGGGAGAAACACAGGGTGACGTACAAGAGAGGAGGAAGATACATACAGATTATATCTTATGCCAGAGGGTCAGTCTGAAGGAGATTGGAGTGGTGGCAGCGGAAAGTGTAGTTAGGCAACATTGGATGGTGCTCTGTAGGATGACATTGGTTATCAAGAAGAGGAGGAGAGTGAGGACATAGCCAAAGATCAAATGATGGAAGTTGAAAAGGAAGACTGTAAGGTTGAGTTCAGGAAGGAGGTGAGACAAGCACTGAGTGGCAGTGAAGAGTTACCAGATAGCTAGGCAACTACAGCAGAAGTAGTAAGGGTTTCAGCAGGAAGGGTGCTTGGTGTGACATCTGGACAGAGGAAGGAGGATAAGGAAACCTGGTGGTGGAATGAGGAAGTACAGCAGTGTATACAGAGGAAGAGGTTGTTGAAGAAGAAGTGGAATAGTCATAGAGATGCAGAAAGTAGACAGGAGTATGAGGAAATAAGTCTTAAGGTGAAGAGAGAGGTGTCAAAGGCTAAAGAAAAGGCGTATGATGAGTTGTATGAGAGGTTAGACACTAAGGAGGGAGAAAAGGACCTGTACCGATTGAGTAGACAGAGGGACCAAGCTGGGAACGATGTGCAACAGGTTAGGGTGATCAGGGATAAAGATGGAAACATACTCACAAGCGAGGAGAGTATGGTGAGTAGATGGAAAGAGTACTTTGAGTGGCTGATGAATGAAGAGAATGAGAGAGAGAGAAGGTTGGATGATGTGGATATAATGAATCAGGAAGTGCAACAGATTAGCAAGGAGAAAGTAAGGACAGCTATGAAGAGAATGAAGAATGCAAGGGCTGTTGGTCCAGACATGTGGGATCATGGAGGTGTTTAGGAGAGATGACAGTTGAATTTTTAAACAGATTGTTTAATGCAATGTTGGAAAGTGAGAGGATGGCTCAGGAGTGGACTGAAGTGTACTGGTACCGATTTTTAAGAATAAGGAGGATGTACAGAACTGTAGTAACTACAGGGGGATAAAATTGATGAGCCACAGCATGAAGGTATTGGAAAGAGTAGTGGAAGCTAGGTTAAGAAGGGAGGTGATGATTAGTGAGCAGCAGTATGGTTTCATGCTTTGCAAGAGCACTACAGATGTGATGTTTGCTCTGAGGGTGTTCATGGAAAAGTAAAGAGAAGGCCAAAAGGAGTTGCATTGTGTCTTTGTGGACTTAAGAAAGCATATGACAGAGTGCCTAGAGAGGAGTTATGGTACTGTATGAGGAAGTCACAAGTGGCAGTGAAGTATGTAAGAGTGGTACAGGATACAGTATGTACGAGGAAAGTGAGACAGTGGTGAGGTCTACGGTAGGAGTGATGGATGCATTCATGGTGAGGTGGGATTACATCAGAGATCAGCTCTGAGCCCTTTCTTATTTGCAGTGGTGATGGACAGGTTGACAGGCGAGATTAGACAGGAGTCCCCATGCACTATGACTTTTGCAGATGACGTGATCTGTAGCGAGAGTGGGGAGCAGGTCATGGAGACCCTAGAGGGGTTGAGGTATGCTCTAGAGAGGAGAGGAATGAAGGTCAGTAGGAACAAGACAGAATGCTTGTGTTTGAATGAGAGGGAGGTAAGAGAAATGATGAGGATACATGGAGTAGAGTTGGCGAAAGTGGGTGAGTTCAAATACTTGGGATCAGCAGTACAAAGTAACAATGAGAATGGGAGAGAGGTGAAGAAGAGAGTGCAGGCAGGGTGGAGAAGAGTGTCAGGAGTGATTTGTGGCAGAAAGGTACCAGTAAGAGTGAAAGGGAAGGTCTACAAGACAGTAGTGAGACCAGCTATGTAATATGGGCTGGAGACAGTGGAACTAACCAAAAACAGGATACAGAGCTGGAGGTGGCAGAGTTAAAGATGTTAAGATTTGCTTTGGGTGTTACGAGGATGGAAAGGATTATGAACTAGTACAACTGAGGGTCAGCTCAGGTTGGGCAGTTGGGAGACAAAGCTAGAAAGGTGAGATTACGTTGGTTTGGACATGTGCAGAGGACAGATGCTGGGTATATTGGGAGAAGGATGTTAATGATGAAGCTGCCAGATAAGAGGAAAAGAGGAAGGCATAAATGAAGATTTATGGATGTGGTGAGAAAGGACTTGAAGGTGGTGGGTGTAATGGAACAAAATGCAGAGGACAGGAAGATATGGAAAAAGACAATCCGCTGTGGCAACCCCTAATGGGAGCAGCCAAAAGAAGAAGAAAGGAAGAAAAAGAAGAAGACTAATGAAAGACAGCAGACAACATGGAAATGTATGGTCTATTTGAAAGATGCCCTTGGGTATGTAAAAATGGCATTGTTGATTTTGATTGAATTGTGGGTTTATTGCATTGTAAAATTGAGGGAAGTGAGAGGCCACAATTGGTAGCACAGAAGTATTTTTTACAAACCAGATCCTGTTTACTTCCACCATTTACTGGCAGGAATGTTTTAAAGTGGGCAGCACGGTGGCGCAGTGTTAGTGCATCATGCTTCGCAGTTAGGAGACCCGGGTTTGCTTCCCGGGTCCTCCCTGCGTGAAGTTTGCATGTTCTCCCCGTGTCTGCATGGGTTTCCTCCCACAGTCCAAAGACATGCAGGTTAGGTGGATTGGCGATTCTAAATTGGCCCTAGTGTGTGCTTGGTGTGTGGGTGTGTTTGTGTGTGTCCTGTGGTGGGTTGGCACCCTGCCTGGGATTGGTTCCTGCCTTGTGCCCTGTGTTGGCTGGGATTAGCTCCAACAGACCCCCGTGACCCTGTGTTCGGATTCAGCGGGTTGGAAAATGGATGGATGGATGTTTTAAAGTTACCAAGCCAAAGAAAGGGCCATATGCTACTGCCAGGCATAGTACTGGCCACGGTCTTCCCATGACATATCTTTGGACTTGAATGCACCTTCTGTCCAGTTCTCTCAGAACCGACACCAAATCTCTGTGACTCTAAATGGAGTTAACCAGGACTGAATATGAATAACAGCAATTTAATCAATGCTAAGAAATGCAACACACAATAAAATAGCCATCAAGGCTATACTGAAATAAGCACTGACACTTCAACGAGTTTTAAATTATAGGATACAAATGGTAAAAATTGAATCCAATTAAGCCAAAAGCAAACATTTGAGTTTGCTGTTGTTCTTTAATGTAACACCCCATATGAATATACTGTATGTTAGCTGATTATCAGTTATCTTGTTCAATCTGGCAGCTTTTAACAAAGTAAAGGAAGAGTGCTTCATTGGAATAATCAATGTACAGTATATATTCCAAAGCAAGAGTAACAAGTTCAATGTTATGATATCAATGTAAAAGAGTACTACAAATCCAATAAAGAGACTTAAAAATTAAACTACTACAGCTGAGGTGTATAAAAAGTTGTACAACGGAACTCCCCTTCTTCAATGCTCTCTGTTCGGATTCCTCTCTCATCCTATATCATGATTTTCTTCTCCTGGACCTTTCCATACAATCCAGCAGAGGTTGTTGTCTTTGGGTACCATCACTGCTAAACTTGCTTCTCGATGGAAATCCCCCCATTCTGTCTCTATTGATACTTAGAGGTCTTCTTTCTATAATCCAACTCTTCTTGAACTCTCAGCAGTAAAGATTAATGGAGCATCTGGTTTCAACATCATAGAGAGGCTTTTGGTTGCCAAGCTTGTGGGGGGTAAGCTATCGGTCTTGTGGCTAGTTATGCTTGGAACTTATACTCTTTGCTGCTTTCCTTTTTCAGTATGGCTGTGGACTGCTGCCTGTTCTGATTAATCATGCAGACTCCACTTTAGTCTTTTTTTTTTTGTTTATTTTGTTCCTTACAGGGTTCACAGGTGGTGGTGGGGGAGGGTGGTTTGAGAAGTTTTATCTCATTACCTTATAATTTCATGAATCCATAGAAACATTTTTCACGAAAAAGAAAAGTTGTACAACATTACAACTCAATCTGCTTTTAGGAAGAATAGAACAGCTGGGCTTAAAATGTAAATTGGCACATTCACACTTTTGTATCCTAGCATTCATTACAAAACAAAATTCTTCTTTACAATTGCCATAATGTAATATTTTATTTGCTTAGACCTTTGAAGGCCTTTTAGCAACTGTCTTGCATTACTTAGATATAGAATTTATTAGGTCAGCTTTCAACTGTCATGATTCTTGCCAACCATTTCTGAATACATACAGTAGGTAAGCATTTCAAAAACATCACTTGCACATTTTTATTCAATTATTCTGATCTTAATTTCCCATTCATGACAAATAAAATACTATAGTGTCAGTGCAGTGCTGCAATGCATGGATTCTCATGGTTCTTTAAGGTGGCTAGCTATTTTTAAAAGAACTGCTCCCTTTTTTCCTGCACTATTTGGAAAAGCATGCAACTTTGCAGGCTTGATGTTTATATAGGGACCTTTGCTACTGGTGATGTAATGCCAGCTCATACTTGGCTGACTTATCTCTGGTTGATTTAACTTCTCAGCACCATTATAATGCCCTCCTACTGAAGTTGCTGTCCACGGTGACCACTTCCAACTCCTTTCAATGGTGCACAAACCTGTTGAACCAGCAATGTGGTCTTCTCTCTCGCTTTAGTCGTGCAGCTGAAGAGGGTACATCATTAGGATTTATGAGAGCTGTGTTATCAAATGGCACACCTGGGATATTGACTGCTGCACTGAGATGTAATGGTCTTTTGGCTGCTTTCCTTCACTAAACTGGAGCTTCAAACCGCTTTCCAAGTCTGGATTTCAGCTTTGAGACTCTCCCTCCACCGCCATTTCACAATGTCTCTATGATCTGCCTTGTCCGTTACCTGCACATTTTTACCACTGGCCCTGCTTCTCACAGTTCAGTGGGGGTCAGGCCACTCAATATGCTACACTTTTCCCCTACTCCACGAGCCCAAAGCTCTGCTGGTGTCTGCACACCCAGGCTAATTGACCTTAGCAGATGGAGAAGCAGTGGTGGACCTGCAGAGGGTGGCAGCCTTTCAACTGCCTTCCCCCCTGTACTGCTGCTGCAAACAGCACTCCAGATTGCAGATCTAAGCCTTGAGACTCTTCAGCAACTCCTCCAAAGAACCAAGCAAGTCTGTTTTAGGTTTCTCAGGTACTCAGTGCTCTGATAAATCAGACTGTAGTTCTTCTGTTCCAGCTTCAGACACCAATGTAGCACCACAATAGCTGGATTCTCTGCTCTTTACATGGCTCTTTGAGGTGGCTCACTATCCTTAAAAGAACTGTTTGCATTTTTACCGCAGTTGTTGGAAAAGCATGTGAGATTCTCTCGTGATTAATATAATATATAAGTTTAAAAATACATTCTGTGTTACAATATGGTCTTTTTGTTTATTCAAGATGACATTACTTTAAAGATTTTAATGATTTTTTTTGTACAGGTGATCTGATGAGTTGTATTGTTGTATTTAAGTCACATGTTGTATTTATTTTTCTTTCACTAAACTACACCATTTTACTGTGTTAAACAAGACCTAAATATTTTGCTTTAGGTGAGTTTCTGTGTCCTTTTTTAGTAAATTGTTGTGTATATAAGTTTTTTTTCATAGCTTTCCTTTTTCCAAACCTTTACTTTTTCATTTTAATTTCAGGCTTTCAAAATACTTTTTTTCACTTGCCAAATCACATGTTATTAATACAGTATATATGCGTAAGATACTGTATTAGATACAGTAATTCTGAGCATCTTTTATTCAATAATGCAATAAGACATCACACAATTTCAACAATGTTTCATGTAATAAAAGCATAAAAATAGGAATTAAGAGTCGTTCAAGAAAGCTGATTTGCATGTTCTATTAATTAAAATGTGGTGGCTCTGAGGCTAGGGATCTGCACTGGCAATCGGAAGGTTGCCGGCTCGAATACCGTAAATGCCAATAGGGACTCTGCTCTGTTGGACCCTTGAGCAAGGTCCTTAACCTGCAATTGCTGAGCGCTTTGAGTAGTGAGAAAAGCACTATATAAATGCAAAGAATTATTATTATTATTATATTATTAAAATGAATTCCTGTATCCTGTACTTGTTCACATATACTAGTAAGAATGTCACTGTACTCTGTATACATGACAATACTACTTCTACTACTATTACTGCTTCTTTTCCAAAGATAACATTCTGCTCTTAGTGGCCTCCTTATTAGATATAGATATTCTTACAGGGTAGTATCTTCTGTGATCTCCAAAGCAACCAAATTATCTGTGGCTTAATTTGAACAAAGTACTAGAAATGCTTTTTTTCAAGCTAATTGGAATTTTTTATAATGTATAAATGTAAAATAGATCACATAACATAAACATAAAAGATAAATACAAACATAGGTAGTAATTTGCTTCAAAACTAAGTATTGTTTTTCTGTGTGATTTTATTATTAGTTAGTATGTGGCAACTACTGCTGTACTTCCAAGGAAAAGACGTCTGACATACTGAAAGCTTTTGAATCATCAGATTTTGTCATTATATTACACAGCCCTGCAGAGACTCTAAAATTCAACGCCCAGGAGGAGTTGGAGGGCCAGTTGGCCTAGTTCTCCAGGACTTTGTCTATGACTTTCTACAATAACCAACCATGGAACACATGGAGGTTTATTTTCTCCAAGAATAAAGCTGACTAGAATTTTTGGTTTCCTCTCAAATGGCCATAGTTCAACAATAATATTAATGGACATAAATTGTTAGGATTCATTTATGATAATCAGTTTGAAAGTATGCTTTGATTTATTGAACTAGGTAGAAGAATTTCTTAATTAAACCCTTCCATTTGTGTCCTTGACCTAGTCCCAACAGGATATTTTAAAGAAGTCTCAAACGTGATATTGATAGTGCACTTGGCATAATTAAGTTGTCATTAGGTGTTCTCAGATTGTCTAAAGACTACAATAGTTAAATCCCTGCTCAAGAAAAATAATCTTGACACCTCTGTAACTGACCACTTTAGACCTATTTCTAACCTGCCTTTTTAAGTAAAATTCTAGAAAAAAAGTTTATCAGCAATTAAATTAGTATATAAATAAACATTCTATTCATGACAAGTGTTGGTCAAGTTTGAGAACAAATCATAGTACAGAAACTGCATTTCTTAAATTAGTAAATGATACGCGAGTTAGAGTGGATGTACACTACATATCTGTTCTTGTTATCTTAGACTTAACTGCAGCATTTCACATCATAGGCCAAATTATTCTAATAAATCACCTGAGTCAATGGGTGGGCCTCTTGGGCAGTGTCTTAAACTGGTTTTAGACTTATTTAACAGGTAGAATATTCTTTGCTAGCTGTGATGATTGTAGCTCAGAGTTCCATAACATTGATTATGGAACCACACATTTATTCTGGGACCGTTTTTATTTTTATCTATATGCTCCCGTTAGGGAAGATTATCTCGCAACACAAGATGAACTACCACAACTATGCAGATGACATGCAGCTTTACCTATCTACAGCACCTGATGACCCTGGCACTCTGGGTTCTCTGATTCATAGTCTTCTATTTCTGAATGGATGAGTATTAATTTCCTAAAGTTAAATAAGAAAACAATTGAAATCTTAATCATTAGTAAAAATTGAACCAATTTAGGTCTTAGAAATAAACTTGATCCCTTAGCATTAAAAATCAGGTTGGAAGTAAAGAATATAGATGTAATCATGAGTTCTGCCCTAAACAAGACAAAAATTTTCTCAAAAGTGTCTCCTCTTGAGTTTCAGCAGAGATCTCAGCAAAGTCATACAATGGGCTCAGATTTTCCAAGTAGTGTCTTGACAATTATTTTTGCAGTTTGAAAGTATTTGCATGGTGTGTTCAGTAATATACAGTGACATGTATGGAAAGTTGATTGCGGTAATAAAACACTTTACCATGATTGCAAAACTGTGGTCCCTGCTTCTGAATAATATTATTAGTTGCTCTAATTTATAGTGTTCCAGTTAGATCATACTCATACTATGGAGTGGAATAGCAGTTAAGACTTTGGACTTCAAACCAGGCAGCTGTGGGTTGCAGATCCCACTACTGACACTAAGGAAGTCATTTCATCTGCCTCTGCTCCAGTCAGCAAAAAAGATGCAACAAATCATATCTCAAATTTTATCAGTCACCTTGGAAAAAGACATCAGTCCAATAATAAGTAAAAATGTGAAGTCTTAAATGAGATTGAAACAAAACTACAGCAGTAAAATTTTCATATGTGCTGTGTCCTTTAGAATTTACTTTAAAATACTACTAATGGTATATAAAGCCAAAAGTAATCTAGCTCCTTCCTATATCTTCTAATAACCGTCTGCTTATTAATCCAAGAACCAAGCATAAAAGAAGTGGTGAGGCAACCTTTTGCTGTTATGCATGAAAAATTTAGAACACTTCCCTAATAAAAATATACCAGGCTAATACCGTGGATCATCATTTTTAAAAAAAAATCCTAAAAACTGACTCTTTTAACTTAGCTTTCTCATAGTTACATTTTAGTAATCTTTATTAATCTTTCCTTTTCTCCTTACTTTTCCTGTTCTTCTTTGTTGGCATTCTGCACCATCACCACCTGAATAAGGTCCTTGGCAGCCGGATGTGATGCTTGAATGTTTGAATAAAAGTGGATACACCCAACTTGTCACATGGCTCACTGTGTGCAATTCTTGAAGCCTAGAAAGAAAAAAAAAAAGAACAATTATGTCAGGTAGAATTTCCAGTTAGTGTTGGGTGGTCTTTTGGCCTGGAAGACCTACAGATTTTGTTTTTTTTTCTTCAGCTTAACTAGTGTTTTGGGGGTTTTTTTTCTGTCCATCCTGGCTATCTGAGCTTATCATCAGACTCTCATTTTGAGATTTTAAAATCAATTCTATATTTAAGGACTCTGCTTCTTCTAATTATATATTTATCCTATGCAAGTATTCATTATTTATTTTTGTTCAATGCTTATTCATTACTTTTCTATTCTAATTAAATGAGTTTTTCTTTGCGTGAAACTATTTCACTGACATCTAGTAAAGCACTTTGAGCTAAATCTTTTGTATGAAAATAAGCAATAGAAATAAATGTTGTTGTCGGAATGTGACTGTCTGAGAAGATATTCATTTCTAATACTGAACTGCTATGAGTTATTCACTTTGGATATTGTCACAATTATAGTTTTTTTATATCCATATATCTCTTTGCCTTTTCATAATATTTCTTATGAGTTTAACTGTGTATGTAAAGCACAGGCTGTATATAGTAAAAGTAAAAATCACTTTTAAAATGCGACCATAATTCTTTCATGTCTTTATAATAGTGAACAAGGGATGAGAAAAAAATTATACTGTGTATCTTGAAATGGAATATAAAAAAGTGAAAATTAACCCACAAAAATCTCTTATTTTAGTTTAAATAGATCTATGAAAATGATCCACCTGCATGATAAAAAGATGCAAACCAAGTTTCCAAAATATTTTACTGAAACGTGTATACATTTAAATAATCTGATTGGCTGGTGGCTAAATAACTATACGTTATTTATTACAATTCTCAGTGAACATACATTTACTTTTGTTGCTATTAACCATTCAAACTCCTTCTACAGGTCTGCTTGTGAGGGTACATCTTACATAAAGTTCATATCATGTCTAAAAAAATCTACCTATTCCCTTTTTGCATTAAAATTTACTATTCCCATGTATGTAATTCTTTACAAAATGAATGACCTTGCTGTGCTTTCTATTAAAATGTATTGTTATTCAGCACCTACAGTACATTCATTCAGTTCATTGTTTTATATTCTGATTTGTTGCCAAGACAGTAGCTGGCATATTTTTAATTTACCTTGTTATCTTGTGTTTCTTTGTACTAAATTCTTGATTTGTAAAGCACCTTGTAATGGTGCTGGCTTGCTACAACAGAGTCTGAGTATGAACAAGTCCCAGGTGCAAACCATGACCAAAGGATAGGTCCTACACTACTAGACTAAAAGAAATTAGTCTTTTTGAGTTAAACAGAGAAGATTTTGTGGAACCTAGTCCAAGTGAATGGAATTATCCAACACTTCAACAAAATTAATGTAGGATTTTCCTTCAGCCACAACAATAAAACATGTACTCAAGGACAGAGGTGCAAATTAAAAGGAAATCAATTTTCTAAAAACAATAACCATGACTTTATATAATGAAATGTAGCAAATTTAAATAAACTGCTTGTGTTGTTGAAGAAGACACTCTAACACCTCAGCTAAAGAAACAAGCTAAATTATGTGAATTACAAAAATTACATTTTCCATAATCCTAATTTTTTTTCTAAATTAACATTTTACAGAAATTATTTAAATTGATGTGTATAAAAATGAATTAAAAATAATAAGGGTTACATAGTTTAATTTTAGTTATATCTTTGATCTCCTTTTACTGTGGTGTATTTAGCATTTATAATATAGTACTTATTAGTTACTGTTGAGCAAAGTAACAACCTATCTTTGTACTTCACGTATTATGGTTATTAGGCATTTCTTACTGTTCTTCAATTCCTAAATGCTTTGAAAGACATTTTGTTTAGCATTACACTGTAACTTAGCTTTCATCCCTTTTCGCCTTACTTTTGTAATATAGTACAATGGCACAGCTTTGCAAGTCTCTGTGCCTACCCTGTACACTAAGAATCCCCAGAGGAGCAGCAAAAAATTAAAAAAAACACAGATCTGGAACATGATTGACCAACACTATGTTTCTACTAGCCACAATCACAAATACAGAATATACCAACAGAGGAAATTAATAATGTAAATTTGGAATATTACTATTTACAAAATAATGTGTTGCAGCGAACCCTCCTATGCACAAACTACATGCAAGACAATTTACAAATAGGTCATCAATACACTAACAACAACAATGCAAAGAGTTTAACGCAAGACAAAGATACTTTAATAGTTCATCAAATGTTCAATTTATATTTCAATGACCCTTATTCAGAGGGACTGTCAAGCTATAAACTAAAAGTTCAATATTAAACTATCTATCTATCTATCTAAACGATTGTCTCCTGTCTCTTTGTCAGATCAACCATCCCCAAAATTGACCACCAGAAATAAAAAAAATGTCAGTCCCTTCAAGACTGCTGTTTTTCATTTGCCTTTTATTAGAAATGAACCCATGCTTACCTGATAGTGTCCTGCAGGTGGGATAGTGTTTCCAGAACACAAGAGATCTTGTACAACCTTTTCTCTAGAGTTGTTCACCTCTTCTTTCAACATTTATTCTACTCTGAATCTACTAGAATTTGCATATCAGCATAACTGATCTATGGATATAAATATGGATGGATATAAGATAGATATAATCTTCCTCGCCCTGCATACTGTTCTAGAACATCTGGAAAAGACAAATGTCTATATCAGGATGATATTCATTGACAATGTTGAAGCTCAGAGACCTTTGTCTGAGTAGCTCCATCACTGGTTAGGTGTTTGAAATCCTGAAAAATAGGCCCCAGTCAGTGAAGAGTAACAACAAGTACTCCTCCACACTGTATGCTAACATCAGTGTTCCACAAGACTGCAGCCTCAGCCCACTGCTGTACAGTCTATTCATCTATGCTTGTGTAGGAAAGCATACGGGCAACAGCATCATCAATTTCACGGACAACACTACATCATCAGCAACAATGATGAGGCTGCTTACAGAAGGGAGGTAAAAAAAAAACCTCATTGTATGGTGCTACAACAACAACCTCTCCCAGAATGTTGACAGAACAAAGGAGGTCGTTGTTGACTTCAGAAGGAACAAAGGTAGTCATGCCCCACTCCATATCAATGACTCCCCTGTCAAGTCAGTCAGCAGCTTCAGGTTCCTGAGTGTCCAAATCACCAACTGCTTTTGTGGTCTGTAAACACCACCTGCATCCTCAAAAAGGCTCAGCAAAGGCTCTTTTTCCTGGGGAGGCTAAAGAGTTTTGAAATGGGACACAAAACACTAATGAATTTCTACTGCTGCACTGTTGACAGTATCCTGACCAGATACATCATGGTGCAGTTTGGTAACCAGACTTGCCAGGACTGCAAACTGGCAAGTCTGTATAGCTTCTAAACCAGGGTTGCCCAATACGTCGATCGCGATCTACTGGTCGATCACAAAGGTAGCACGTTTAACCACGCCAACTGCTTCAAAACTCTAGCAAGCTACCGAGTCGCCTAGTTAGCCTCCAATTTATTTCTACTAAACTTAAGAAAGGATATAAAAATGAGTGGGGGAACTGGACCAAGTAAGAAGCCAAAAGCCTACCTCTTTCATATGAAATGGAAGGAGGGCTTTTTTTTCACAATGTCATATTCAAAGTGCGTTTGCCTCATCTGTCAGTCTACCATTGCTATTCCGAAGAAGGGAAATGTGGAGTGGCATTTTCGGACTGTTTATAAAAACTACGACATTAACTTCCCTCCGAAAAGAGAGCTGAGAAAGATAAAGGTGAAGGAACTAAAATCCCAGTTGTCCGGACAACAGTCATTTTTCTCTCAGCTGAACACAAAAGCTAAGGCAGCCACTAAAGCATCTTTCCAGGTGAGTCACTTAATCGTCAAGCACAAGAAGTCCTTCCAAGATGGAGAGATGATAAAAGAGGCATTCGTTGAAGCAGCTGACTCGTTGTTCCAAAACTTTAAAAACAAACCAGAAATATTATCTTCAATCAAAGCTGTCCAGCTATCAAGAAATACAGTTACACGGCACTCTGAAGCCATGGCCAAGGATTTGACCCAGCAACTTTGGAAGGATATTGCGGACTGCAAGTGTTTCTCACTGCAATTAGATGAGTCAACAGATGTGAGTGACACAGCCCAGTTGTGCATTTTTATTCGGATGGTGTTTACCGATATGACTGCAAAAGAAGAGCTGTTAACCGTACTGCCCATGAAAGAACACACGTGGGGAGGGGAAATTTTTCTGTATTTCAAAAACTTTATCGAGAAAACCCAACTCTCACTGTGCAAATTGGTGTCCATCACCACGGACAGTGCACCCGCAATGGTTGGCCGCTCGACTGGATTTATTGCCAAGTGCAGGGAGGATGATGCTTTCCCTGACTTCCTCAATTGCCACTGCATAATACACCAACAAGCGTTATGCGCAAAAATGCTCAACATGAAAAATATAATGGATGTGGCAACAAAGATCACCTGTTCTATTTGAGCCAGATCTCTTCAAAGATGGCTGTTCTGTGCACATATGGAGGAGGCTGACTGCAACAACTCTGAGTTGTTGCTACACACTGACATGAGATGGCTTAGTCGAGGGAAATTCCTGCAAAGATTTTGAGAGCTTTGTCCGGAGATTAAGGAATTTTTCCTTGCAGCTAAACATGCAGAATACAACCAACTAAATGATGACCAGTGGCAGCTAGACTTGGCATTTTTAACCGATGTGACCAACATATTGAATGATCTTGATGTAGAGCTGCAAGGAAAAGACAAAACCATGATCAATATGATCAGCTCAGTTAATGCTTTCAAACGAAAAATGCTACATCTGTCCTCAAAGTTGCAGCATCACGATTTGGCAAACTTCCAGAACGTTGTGTCAGAGCTGGAGATGCAAGGGAAGGCGTGTGCGCAACTTGACAGTGCATGCTACACAGAGCAGATTGAGAAGTGTCTGTCAGAATTTGACAAGCGCATTCAAGACTTTGCTTTACTTGAGCCAGTCGCTGCAGTCATGTGCTACCCTTTTCGGGAAGATGCTGAGGTTGATTCACTCTCATCAAAAATTGCAACACTGTTTCACCTGAACTCGTCTGACGTGGAGGATGAGATTTTGACACTGCAAGCTGACATTCAGCTGAAGTCCAGGCCTCATGGACAGTTCTGGAACCTACTCACAGAGGAAAGTACCCCAACATGAGGAAATGTGCTACCTCCTTGACTGCATTATTCAGTTCCAACTATTTATGCGAGTCAGCCTTTTCTCACATGAAGATTATTAAGTCCAAATACCGTTCCACCATGACTGATAATCATCTGGAAGTGTGCTTGAGGCTGGCTATCAGCAGCTAATGTTCGTACTATGCATCCCTGGCTGATTCCATTCAGTGCAAGTCATCAGAGTAATGTAAGAGTTGTATTGTGCAATATGGGTTCATGCAGTTATGCAAGGTACACCAACATATATTGTAGATTAAATTCAAATTCAATTTAAAAATACTTTTTTTATTCTAAAGGGAAATTAATAATAATAATAATAATAAAGAATACTCAATATATTTATAAATAAATATATGTTTTGTATTTTTATAGTAGGTAGGTAGATCATTTTGACTTGGTCATTTATAAGTAGCTCGCAAGCTGAAAAAGTGTGGGCACTCCTGTTCTAAACTCGTTGAGACTGAAATTCCATGGCTTCATATATCTTAGATGACAGCCACACAGCTCACCCCCTGTATTCACTTCTGCCTTCTGGTAAGCACTGCCAGAGCCTTACCACTCGCTCCAACTGTTTCAAGAAAAGCTTCTTCCTCCAGGCCATAATGTTGCTGAACCCTTGGTAACCTGGTCCTAATTGCCCAGAACTGTGTACTGCACCCACTGGCTGATTTATGTATAATTGTACTGTATGTTACATTTGTACTGCCATCTTTTTTTCCTATTGTTTAACACAATCTATATATCTGTGCTGTTCAGTTTTGTACATGCTATTCTTATTTACTGTATTTATTTATATTCTGCTACTCTATGTATTTATTTATTTATTTATTTATTTATGTATCATCTTTTTGTCTTATCTCTTGTACATACTTCCCTGGCCCCATCCCCCTGCAACTGTGGTACAAGAATTTCACTGTTCTCTTGCACTATATGTGGCAATAAATATCTCTAATTTAATCTAATCTAATGTAAATGTAATGAAGATATCTTGAAATGGAACAGATATGCCGTTTAAAAATATCACAAATTGAATCTGAGATATGTATTTTAGATATCTGAAATGTGAGTCAATATCAAGTTATGTGGTACCTTTTAATATATCTAGATTATACTTTCAAGTATCTTAAAATAGCTTCCTTTCCATTGTTGGTTATCTACAAAGCATTTAAGGATACCTCAAAATAAATTCCTGCTCATTTCGAGATATCTAAACATCATTTCAAGAAATCTTAAAATAGACAGGAAGTCCCATTGAAAACATAGGCAATTTTACAGGAAGTGATTTTGCAATATCTTGAAATGAATTTTTGATATTTCAAATTGAACACTGGATTATTTCAGGAAATCCATTTGAGATAACTAAAAATGTGTCTATGGTCTCTTGAAAAAGACATATTTTTGGATTTTATTTTAAGGTAATTTTTTTAGGTAATTACTTTTAACATATGGCAATGGTGCTGACAGAATTGTCTGCAACTTCACATCATAAAACCAATGAAGTGGTTACTGGCTTTCACCACACCAAAGAATTTCAATGTCCAGTGACTATTCAGAGAGTGGATGTGGAGGTGGTGCATGGCTACAAGTGCCTGGGGGTTCACATCAGTGACAGGCTGGACTGGCCTTGTAACACAAAGGAACTATATAAGAAAGGGCAGAGCAGGCTCTTTTTTCTTATGAGACTGCACTCCATTAATGTGGGTAGTGACGTCCTTCGCATATTCTACAAGTGCTGTGATGGCCAGTATAATATTCTATGCTGTGTTAGACTGGCTGGTAACATCATTTCAAGAAACGACCACACCAAATCAATAAGCTAATTAAAAGGGCAGGGTCAGTTATAGGATGCACTCTGGAACTTGGAGGTAGCAACAAAGAAGAGAATTAAAACAAAACAGTGTGCCCTTATCAACAATTGTGTATATTCTTTCTCTGACACACTAACACTGAGGGGTTTCAGTTAACAAACTATTCAGCAGAAGTGTGTCAAGAAATGCTACTAAAACTGCTTTATACCAACAGCAATACATCTGCAAAATGCCTCACTATCAGTCAGTCAGTCATTATCCAACCCACTATATCCTAACACAGGGTCACGGGGCTCTACTGGAGCCAATCCCAGCCAGCAAAGGGCACACACACACACACACACACTAGGGACAATTTAGGATCACCAATGCACCTAATCTGCATGTCTTTGGACTGTGGGAGGAAACCGGAGCACCCAGAGGAAACGGGGAGAACATGCAAATTCCACGCAGGGAGGACCCAGGAAGTGAACCCAGGTCTCCTTACTGCGAGGCAGCAGCGCTACCACTGTGCCACCGTACTGCCCCATGCCTTACTGTGACTTCTCTTTTTATCTTTTTCCAAATCTTTTCCCAAGTTTTACTGTGCTTTTGGGGTAGTCCACCAGATGGAAGGGGAATAAGGCCAGGTATATGGGAGGCGGGTTAAAATTTTTGTACCAGAGTGATGATTATGAAGCTGGAAATTGAAGGTGTGGTGATGAATGTTGTTAGTGCATATGTACCGGAAGTTGGGTGTTCGATGGATGAGAAAGATTTCTGGAGTGAGTTGGATGAAGTGATGGACAGTGTACCCAAGGGACAGAAAATGGTGATTGGAGCAGATTTCAATGGACATGTTGGTGAAGGGAACAGAGAAGACGAGGATGTGATGGGTAGGTATGGTGTCAAGGAGAGGAATGAAGAAGGTCAGATGATAGTGGATTTTGCGAAAAGGATGGGTATGGCTGTGGTGAATACATATTTTAAGAAGAGGGAACAACATAGGGTGGTGTACAGGAGGGAAGGATGATGCACACAGAAAGATTATATCCTATGCAGAAGAGTCAATCTGAAAGAGATTGAAGATTACAAAGTGGTGGCAGGGGAAAGTGTATTTAGGCAGCATAGGATGTGGTCTGTAGGATGACGTTGGAGTTTAGGAAGAAGAGGAGGAGAGTGAGGGCAGAACCAAGGATCAAATGGTGGGAGTTGAAAAAGGAAGACAGCAAGGTTGAGTTTAGGGAGAAGGTAAGACAGGCACTGGGTGGCAGTAAAGAATTGCCAGATAGCTGGGCAACAACAGCAGGAGTAGTAAGTGTGACAGCAAGAAGGGTGCTTGGTGTGACCCGGTAGTGGAATGGGGAAGTACAGGAGAGTATACAGAGGAAGAGGATAGTGAAGAAGAAGTGGGTTAGTCAGAGAGAAACAGAAAGTAGACAAGAGTACAAGGAGATAGGGCACAAGGTGAAGAGAGAGGTGATGAAGGCTATAGAAAAGGCGTATGATGAATTGTATGAGAGGTTGGACACTAAGGAGGGAGAAAAGGACCTGTACCGATTGGCTAGACATAGGGGCCGAGCTGGGAAAGATGTGCAGCAGGTTAGGGTGATAAAGGATAAAGATGGAAACATACTCACAAGTGAGGAGGGTGTGTTGAGCTAATGAAAAGGGTACTTTGAGAGGCTTATAAATGAAGAGAATGAGAGAGAAGGTTGGATGATGTGGAGATAGTGAATCAGGAAGTGCAGTGGATTAGCAAGGAGAAAGTAAGGACAGCTATGAAGAGAATGAAGAATGCAAAGGCTGTTGGTCCAGACATGTGGGATCATGGAGGTGTTTAGGAGAGATGACAGTTGAATTTTTAAACAGATTGTTTAATGCAATGTTGGAAAGTGAGAGGATGGCTCAGGAGTGGACTGAAGTGTACTGGTACCGATTTTTAAGAATAAGGAGGATGTACAGAACTGTAGTAACTACAGGGGGATAAAATTGATGAGCCACAGCATGAAGGTTGATGAGAGAAGGTTGGATGATGTGGAGATAGTGAATCAGGAAGTGCAGTGGATTAGCAAGGAGGAAGTAAGGACAGCTATGAAGAGAATGAAGAATGGAAAAGCCAGATGACATATCTGTGGAAGCATGGATGTGTTTAGGAGAGATGGCAGTGGTGTTTTTAACCAGATTGTTTATTGGAATCTTGAAAATTAAGAGGATAACTGAGGAGTGGAGAAGTGTACTAGTACTAATTTTTAAGAATAAGGGGACTGTGGAGAGCTGTAGTAATTACAGGGGGATAAAACTGATGAGTCTCAGCATGAAGTTATGGGAAAGAGTAGTGGAAGCTAGGTTAAGAATGGAGGTGATGATTAGTGAGCAGTAGTATGGTTTCATGCCAAGAAAGAGCGCCAAAGATTCAATGTTTGCTCTAAGGGTGTTGATGGAGAAGTACAGAAAAGGCCAGCAGGAGTTGCATTATTGCGTGTTTGTGGACCTGGAAAAAGCAAATGACAGTATGTCAAATATGTAAGAGTTGTACAGGATATGTACGAGGGAAGTGTGACAGTGGTGAGGACTGCAGTAGGAGTGACGGATGCATTGAATGTGGAGGTTGGATTGCATCAGGGATCTACTCTGAGCCCTTTTTTATTTGCAATGTTGACAATGACAATGTTTGCAATTAGACACGAATCCCCATGGACTTTGATGTTTGCTGATAACAT
Source organism: Erpetoichthys calabaricus (assembly GCF_900747795.2). Lineage (NCBI taxonomy): Eukaryota > Metazoa > Chordata > Cladistia > Polypteriformes > Polypteridae > Erpetoichthys > Erpetoichthys calabaricus. The sequence goes on along the minus strand of NC_041396.2, from coordinate 171,107,530 downwards.
TGTGATGTGTAGCGAGAATAGGAAGCAGGTTGAGGAGAGCCAGGAGAGGTGGAGATATGCTCTAGAGAGGAGAGGAATGAAGGTCAATAGGAACAAGACAGAATACATGTGTGTAAATGAGAGAGAAGTCAGTGGAATAGTGAGGATGTAGGGAATATAGTTGACAAAGCTGGATGAGTTTAAATACTTGGGAATAACAGTACAGAGTAACGGCGATTGTGGAAGACAGGTGAAAAAGAGAGTGCATGCAGGGTGGAATGGATGGAGAAGAGTGTCAAGAGTAATTTGTGACAGAGAGGTATCAACAAGAATGAAAGGGAAGGTCTACAGGACAGTAGTGAGACCAGCTATGTTATATGGGTTGAAGATGGTGGCACTGACCAGAAAGCAGGAAACAGAGCTGGAGATGGCAGAGTTAAAGATGTTAAGATTTGCATTGGGTGTGACGAGGATGGACAGGATTAGAAATGAGTACATTAGGGGGTCAGCGCAGGTTGGGTGGTTGAGAGAGGTGAGATTGCATTGGTTTGAGCATGTGCAGAGGAGAGATGCTGGGTATATTGGGATGTTAAGGATAGAGCTGCCAGGCAAGAGAAAAAGAGGAAGGCCCAAGAAAAGGTTTATGGATGTGGTGAGAGAGGACATGCAGGTGATGGGTGTAACAGAACAAGATGCAGAAGACAGGAAGATAATCCGCTGTGGCAACCCCTAATGGGAGCAGCCAAAAGAAGAAGAAGAAGAAGGACATTTGTAAAGCGTTAATGGTTCGCCATCTTCTCTATTGTTCTTACCATCCTGAGTCAGCTCAGTTAATTGAATGGACTTATTACAAAATTATTGACAAAGAAGACAAAATTAAAAACAAACATGAAAGAAAGAGATTTACAAAACAGTGTAATTAACAGAAATAATAAAATACAGCAATTAATAAAATAAACGTGCAAATTAGAAGAAAACTCAAGTTTAAAATGGAACTAGTGCAAAAACATCATGTCTAGTATGTATTCTTCCAAAGATACAGAAGGTATCAACTAATACAGTACTTTTTTACCTAATAAAAAATGCAGGTTGGAGTAAAGATATTGATTTTAGATTAGAGTTTTCCAAACTGGGTGTTGCAATTTGGCTTGTGGGGTGTTAATGCTATAATCTGTTTTAAATTTTTTATTTCAATTTTGATTTTCAATATAGAACAGATTTAAAGTAGGGCTGTAAAACTAGACAAAAACAAGATTTGAATTGTCATTAAAAAAAGTAATACGTAAATCAAACATAATTGAAATATTCTGGGTGCTGCATGTATGTTTGACGATATGCACTTTTTTATGTGGCTTATAATTAATACACTTACTCTTTTGTTTGTGGTTCATTAGCACATGATTACATGCTCTTGACTCATGCACAGTTAGTTAAAACAAGAAGGTAAAAACTGCAGCCTTCACAAAAACAGGATTGTCTGTGCGCAGAAAGTGATGTGATTAAAAAGAAGCCCAATGAAGCACATTTCATGCACAAAAACCAGGAAAAATCACTTCTGAATGCTCAGTCACTTTAAACATAAAAAAACAACAAAATGCAGTTGCCTGACAATTATATTGTAAAGGTGGATAATGTATTACATTGCAAATTAGCCTAATATTTATTCATCGTTACACCTCATGGTGTGTCAAGCCAGCCCCCCACATAACACAAACATAAGACACACTAACTCTCTGTTTCCTGATGTAGCTCTGAAAAACTGTGATTTTAAATCCATTACAATAATTTAAAGAAAACCAGAAGTATGGTACTGTATAAAAATATTAAATGCAGAATGTTTGCAAAGAGTTGATGAAGAAATGTGAGTTAACTTCTCTTCCATTTGATCAGTCATCAAAGAAATTGGTAAAACTCATATCTGAAAATCTAGTGTGTTTGTACATGTAAATATAGTTTGCCCTTCCCTACAATCTTTCTAAAACCTTGCTACATTTTGTAATTAATTACAGAGGCTTATTATGCTGGGGTGTTGAGTAGAAATTTGGAAACCCATAGCAGTTTATTTTGACGGGATTCTCACTGACTGGGTTTACTGAGAAAACCATCATAAAGCAGCAGGTTTACAGTTAGTTGGAATTTTTTTGAAAGTTTGCATGAATATCTTGTGAAAATCACTTTAAAATTTAATGTGTCAGTCTGGAATAATGATCACTCAAAAAAAAATTAAATGCAAATTGTCATTGAAAAGAAGGATAAACCATTCAATGGGTTATTTAGCATTTCAATCTCCAGATAGGATAAAGCCATTACCAGTGATCTCTCCCATCTTCGGCACTCTCAGTCTGAAAGGCTTTCTTTAGGCTGACAATACAGAGTGTGCAGGGCCAGTAAGAATATATGCAACTGTATAAGTCTTTTGTACTCACTGCAATACAATTATACAATACGATTCAAAGCAACAATAAATATCAAGTGCTTTATGGTTTTTGCCTGTGGTTTAGTTGAAAATGTGTGTGGGTTTTCAATTAAGCATAGCCTACTGATGTTTAAACTGAATTGAACATGAAGTTAATTATTTTTTTGCACCTGATTGTATTCTTACACTAAAACCTTTGATTGTTACACAAGGTGTAAGTTGAACATTACTAGCACTCAATGTACTCACTCACTAATTGAAGGGTAGAATTTAATGAAGGACTTTAGTGTATGCAAAGTGAGTACGTGTTTCATTGGAAAAACTTCCTCACAATGCACTGCACAATAATAAGTCCATCCATCCATCCTCTTCTGCTTATCCAAGGTCGGGTCACAGGGGCAGCAGCTTGAGCAGAGATGCCCAGACTTCCCTCTCCCCGGCCACTTCTTCTAGCTCTTCCGGGAGAATCCCAAGGCGTTCCCAGGCCAGCTGAGAGACATAGTCCCTCCAGCGTGTCCTGGGTCTTCCCCGGGGCCTCCTCCCGATTAGACGTGCCAGGAACACCTCACCAGGGAGGCATCCAGGAGGCATCCTGATCAGATGCCCGAGCCACCTCATCTGACTCCTCTCGATGCAGAGGAGCAGCGGCTCTACTCTGAGCCCCTCCCGGAAGTCAGTTATATTTTTGTTGCGTTCTCAGTAAAGCTGCAGGAAATTACCACAGTGTGTAACCAAAAAGTCTAATTTAATTCAGCAATCTAACTATGCTTTCTAGACCATTTATTTTTATATAATGCATTATCATTATTTCCTAGCCCACAGTGCAGAAATAACAAAACCATTAATGTTATATAAAAAGGTTCACTTAAAAACAGGAAAATTTCAGATATGCAATGGCACCTCTCTGAGCAATTAAGAAATACTCAGGCTTAATTAGAGTTATTATTTAGGTGGCTGACTGACTTATTTAAATACATGTAATGTTGTTGATGACTCATCTTAAATCTAACTTAAGTTAGATGGTTTATTTTGTCTGAATAATGTATGATAAAAATATAATTTAAAATATTAAGATCAATCCTAATATGTTTCATTATCTACAAAAATATAGTCTACCAAGTCTACTTTCTTTTGTACAACCATTTACCTTAATCTTATTAAATATAGAATTATGCTTATATCCAAATATATACAATGCAAAGTTAACTGACAGACTGGCTCACTCACTCACTCACTCACTCACTCACTCATCAACAAAAACACTTTTCCCTATTTAGTTAAAATCTGAAATTTGGCATGATGATGTCTAAAGCAATATGTAACCATTAAGAAAGAACATTTTGATACATCAATATTCAGAGGAAAACTTCCCCCTCTACCGTAGAATAACTAAAACCCCCAAATTTCAAAAACGCTTTCACTGATTTGATTGAAACATGGTGACATTATAGAAAAAAGAAAATATTCAGACCCATGCTATTTTATTTATTAATATTTGTCAGTTATGATGGTGTAGTGAGTAGGGTATTGTTAGGCAGCTGTATCAGTAGGGGGCGCTAGAGCTCCCTTGAACCCTCAGGTACCACGCCAAACACCAGGTAAAAGTGCAATACATTTTCTTTTTATTACAATAGTGTGCACTAAGCACTCTCCACTCCACACTACACATATAATAACCAATAATCCAATAATCCAACACCAATCCTCCTCTCCCAGACACTTAGCCACCCTTCCTCCCAGCTCAGCTCAGTGTCTGGGCTTTCCCGCAGTCCTTTTATACCCCCTGACCCGGAAGTGGTTCCTGTCCAACAATCCAGAAGTCCTCATTACTTCCGGGTCAGAGTAAAAGTCCTTTTCTTCAACCCGGAAGCACATCGTTCCTTCTGGTCATGTGATCATGACGCACTTCCGGGTTATAGGGCACATAGCAGTCTGAAAGCCTCCCTACAGAGGCTCCCGGTGGTCCCCATGGTATCCAGCAGGGCTGTGTATACAAACTACAAGGTCCATAAGGCCCTGCTGGAATTCGGAGAACCTCCATGCTGTTGGGAGGGCTCCACCTGGTGGCCTGGAGGTGTGGGCTGGAATATTTAGCCGGCCATCCATCACACAGCACATTCAAGCTGCAGCTGTAATTGCACAAAGAAATGGGGCTGCTGGTGAGTGAAGAAGGTTAGCTGTCCTGACAGAAAAAAAAGACAAGGTGACAAAATGCATGGAAAACATTTGTTACTCTGCTCTTGAAAAATATAAGCTCATCTAAAAGAATCCAATTTAAGCAAAATAACTTAAACTGAAACTATACCATCAATGGTATTGTTGATTACTAAACATAAATAAGTTAAATACTTGCTGCCATCACATGAGGCATTGAAATAAAATGACATGTCAACATAAACAGGTAAACATAAATAATATTTTTCTATTATGCCTCTGTCTGAAACTATCAGTGTAAACACTTAACAATATAAACATTGACTGAACACCAAAAGAAAGATATATGTTTCATTAATAGACTGTCAGTTCAAAAAGACATCCAGGTTGTCTGTGTTTACAGTGTAGGTGGAGGGTGAGGAGTATAGAAAGAGATTCTTGCATGAGGCTGAAGCTGCTGCAGGAGTAAAGGTGTGTGACTGGAGAAGTGAGTGAGGTCACTGACTTATGTAACGTCCCACTCAAAGTCCATTAGTCTCTTCAAAAGACTGGAGACCAGATGGTTGACCATTGTTGTCTCCTTATGAACAATGCCTCCTGTGTTCTTGGACAGCACTCTTCCCCATCCAACCTTGGTTCCATCTTCTGGGTTTATTCCCACACATCTGAAAAACAATGACAAATCTAAGTTTGACAGCTCTTGTTGGCCTAAAAGGCAACAATGGCTGCATACATACTTTCTAAGCGATCATCACATGGATTCATCAATTTCCTGAAAATCACCTGAATAGACCTGTTAATATCAGTATAAAAGAGCATGCAAATTAAAAAAACAAAGTACACATAGGTTGTAAGCAGGGCTGCAAATGTCTTACCTTTGAATGAATTCTATTGTGCAAGCTGCTTCTTCTTGGTATTGAAGATTGAATACATACTGTAGAATGTGGAAAACACAGCAGCCAGTCCAGTAAGGAAAGTTGGTTGGACAATCTCACAGATGATGTGTTCTTCAAGGTTCATCATTCATTGACTGTTATCATTTACTGCTGTTCCATCTAAAGATAAATACATAGTTTTACTTCTGTCAAAAGAGGTGTCATTTAACTGAAAAAAAACTAATATTCTTGGTTCTTCTTGTGATCTTAATACTTTATACAATAAACATGCCAAGCAGCATTAACTGAGGAATTGCAGGTAGCATGTGTGTCCACTCCATATCAGCTGCAGTGGAAGGCACCTAGGGCAAAGCCAAAGTTAACAAATAAAGATTACTAGGCCTAAACATAATTTAATGTAATTTGTGCAATTGCCAAAAAGGAACTTACGTTTTCAATTATGATAAGGCTATCCAAGGTCTCTGAGAAATGAGCCATCAGAAGCTGCATGACAAGGAGTGACAATTCATTATTCTCACCCAGTATAAGAAGCTCCTTTACTTCAGTATTCGTGGGTTTACTCTAAAGAACTCCACAATGGCTCTCCCACATTTATCTATTGCAAGCTCAACTGATCACCGCACATTAATATTTGTGAGATGCTGAGAATGTTCATATTTTCGAAAAGTCCTGTAGCTATCAAGACAGGCAACAGTTATAATACAATATTAGGGATATTGTTATGTAATGTCATGTGTTTTACATAGGCCACTATGGCACTTGATTCGTGTCCACAGATCCTACAGGGGAACATTCTGGCAAGGCAAACCAAGCAGGCTAAACAGTCTAAAAAACATATGAATAAATGGGCTATTGTGCTTAGAAACAATTGCTGCAGTGTTTCTGCTAGAACAAGCTTCAGCCTAATGTTCCTTGCCAAACTGTCTTGCTTTAACAGTTATGGTTATCCAACAATGTTAACATCATTAGCGATCAATCAGACAGAACTTGAAAACAACGTCATGATAATGAACACAGTCTCTTATGCTGTGAAGTTATGTTACAAGAGCACCATACCAGTAAGTTAATACAGGGAGAGCAACATTAGCTAAATTTATCTAACATAGCAACATAGCGTTTAATAGCCAGTTAGCTAGCAAGTTATTATACTCACAAATACTTAGGCTAACTTTAAATAGTAATTTAACTGAAGACTTAAAATCTTATGGATGCACCTTACAACTCTACTAACAAAAGAAAATGCCACTCATTGATTTGCAATTGAGACTACCTTAATGTTAGCTTAATGTTACATATGTAAAGTATGTGATTCCACAAGGCAATGCTACTTATACAGCATCAACTAAAACTCAAGATAAAGTTACAGATATTTACCTCAAAGGTTAACTTATGTTTGCCATCTTTAAGTAACTAGACCAAAGTAAAGTTAAATAGGCTGAACCATATTGATGTATTCTGCGTAATTTTATAAAATTACAATTACCGACTTTGCAAGGCGAGAACAAATGATGTTCATATGTGCACTCCACCACAGATTGTCCATGAAAAGCAAAAAATACTGTTAAATACTGTTATTAAGTCACATGACCCCTGTAAAAGTCATATGCCACCTGTTTTAATCCTAATGATAAAATTCTGCATTTAAACATAACCAGATTATACTGTTGAAATTTGGCTTTAAATTAACAGCAGTTACTAACAGTGTGCCTTCTTTCCCTAACAAAGGCATTTTACTTTTTATAAAAAATGTGTTAGACAAGGTAGTGTTGTGAATTACGTTTGAGTACTTGTAGACATTTTCTAAAGTGTTTCCATTTTGTGCTATATTTTTCATGGGCACCACCATGTTGTTTAAGGCAATCAGTGATATTTTCATAACGAAAACTAGAACTAAAAATATTCTTTTTCATTTTACAAGCACAAGAACTAAAATTAAGGCAAACAGAGAAACTGAAACTAAATTAAAATAAAAATTAGTGATATGTGAACAAAATAAAATGAGAATGAAAATTTAGTAAAAATGAAAAAAAAACAATAGCATTTTCGTTCAAACCAGTTCAGTCATGCAGGGTTTTTTTTTGTAGGTCACCCTGAGCATTCAGTTACGTTATGATGTTTGCAATGTGGTAACTTTGTACCTTATGCCTACTATAGTCACGTGATGCACCTCCTAAAAGGACCGTTGTTTGTATGTAGAGCACATTTAGTTCATCGAGTTAAAGCAGTAAGCATGTGTGGTTGATGATGGCGAGTTTTGCACAGATGTTTACGAGTATAAATCGAGAAAGTAACATGTGGAAATACTTTAATTACAGCCCAGATGATAATAAAAGCAAAAGTAGCGTGTGAAAAGAAGAAAAGGAGTGTTGTTTTTTAATTAGTGGGAAGAATACTACATTACGAATCTGAGGGCTTATTTAGATCGCCATCATCCAACGATTTTAAGTGTATTAGATGAGGAAAACAAGACTAAAGCTGAGAAGAGAAAGAAAAGGAAAGCGTAGGTCTTGGAGTTTCAGTGCAGGACCAGCTGGATCAGAACTTAGTGGAAGTCCAGTACTTTCCTGGTACCAGGACTGCACTTCAGTACTGACAGCAGAAGTATTTAACATACAGTCTGCTGGAGCCAGTGGCCAAGGACCTTGCCTGTGCACCTGCATCACAGACGTTCATCAAGCGAAAATGTTTACAGTGTGGCTATCTGTGCAACGGACATCATTGCAACATGAACAAATCTCTCAAAATGTGTGCTTGTTTAAAGCTTAACAGCAACGTGCTCACAGAGACTGGTTGCTTGAGTTGAAACTTTTGATCTTGTTGTCTACACTCATTAGGCCTTTTAATCAGTTTGATCATTGATAGTCAAGTTGTGTTAAATGGCATTATGAACTGTGAGTGTATTTTGTTGACTGAAACACAACTTGCAATGAAATATATGTAGGCTGGCGTTTGTGGTCTTGCAACAGAAAAAAAACTAAAGTTGTACTAATATTATGTAAAAAGGCCAGAACTAAATAAAATTAAAATTTTAAATCACAGAACTAAATAAAAATAAAAATTGTTGACTCCACTGAAAACTAAAACCAAATAAAAATAAAAATTAATTTTATAAAATAAAATAAAAACTAAAACTACAATTAATATCAGAACTGAAATATCACTGAAGGCAATGACCCCACTGTTAGTCACTTCAGTTGTGACCTTTTGATATTGTTACACTTCTCTTATCTATACTAATAAAAGGCAAAGCCCTCACTGACTGACTGACTGACTGATTCACTCACTCATCACTAATTCTCCAACTTCCCGTGTAGGTGGAAGGCTGAAATTTGGCAGGCTCATTCCTTACAGCTTACTTACAAAAGTTAGGCAGGTTTCATTTCAAAATTCAAAGCGTAACGGTCATAACTGGAACCTCTTTTCTTTTTTGTCCATATACAGTAATGGACGGCAGCTCGCTGGCCGTGGGAGGCGGGGTTGCGGGGGTTGCGTATCGCGTCATCACGCCTCACACGTAATCGGCCTTATATGGTGTTCGTTTATAAAACAGCGGACAGGCTGTGTAAAGGCAGCTTCACAAAAAAACAGATCCTTAACAAATTGTTATTGGTATATTTTCCCTCAGTTTAAAAAGGTTTTCTTTTCTTCTTAATAAAAATTTAAAAGCAGAACTTCACCGCTGCAAAGCGCGCCTGACTTTATTGAAAAGAAACTAAACTTGCAGCGCCGCTCTTCAATGACGCGCCGCTATTCAATGACACTTGCCTATCGCCTGACTTTATTGAAAAGAAACTAAACTTGCAGTGCCGCTATTCAGTTGACACTTGCCTAACGCCTGACTTTATTGAAAAGAAACTAATCTTGCAGCGCCGCTATTCAATCACGTGCCGCTATTCAATGACACTTGCCTAACGCCTGACTTTATTGAAAAGAAACCAAACTTGCAGTGCCGCCACTATTCTATGACACTTGCCTAACGTCTGACTTTATTGAAAAGAAACTAAACTTGCAGTGCCGCTCTTCAATGACGCGCCGCTATTCAATGACACTTGCCTATCGCCTGACTTTATTGAAAAGAAAGTAAACTTGCAGTGCCACTCTTCAATGACGCGCCGCTATTCAATGACACTTGCCTATCGCCTGACTTTATTGAAAAGAAACTAAACTTGCAGTGCCGCTATTCAGTTGACACTTGCCTAACGCCTGACTTTATTGAAAAGAAACTAATCTTGCAGCGCCGCTATTCAATCACGTGCCGCTATTCAATGACACTTGCCTAACGCCTGACTTTATTGAAAAGAAAGTAAACTTGCAGTGCCGCTATTCAATGATGCGCTGCTATTCAATTACACTTGCCTTATGCCTGATGAGCCAAGAATTAGGGTGAAACACGTGTCGCGTACTCTTTGCATTATTTGACAGTAAACTATTTTCAACCATTCTATGATCTGCTTCTCACAACTGAAGGCACCGTGGCTGATGTTAGCTGACTTGCTGGCCAACCATAAGCGTTACCTGGTAGGTAACCACCCATACAATCAGATTGTGATTCAGACTACGAATGCCGTGAATGTAATTACCCCGATATACATACTAGAGGAAACCTCAATGAAGAAGAAACAGTGTGTAAGCATACATATTAACACATGTGCAATTAAACGTGTGCATTTACGGGGTGATTTCTCAGGCTTAAAAGCTCGCCTTTTATTAAAAAGGTAAATGCAAACTGTTTTCATTCTGAAGGGCACAAACCACGTTGGATTTCAGCCGTTAAACGCGCAAAAATGTCGGTACACCAGATAAATAAGCGCAACATATTATCAGTTGTATTGTATGCTTACAATACATATAGAAATGTGTTAATCGTTAACTAATAGTATGGGATGGTGTTTTTCGATTCACGCCTTGATTTAAATGATTCCATGTCTTGGTGGGTTTGCGTAGCTTATTGTCAATATCTTTACACCTGTTTTTAAGACTTATTGACTGAAACGGGCTTTCACGAAAAAACTTAGGGCTTTGCTACAGGATACACCCTCCACAAGTTAAGGAAGTAAAAATAAAGGTATATATTTCTGTTTTATTTAAACCTTTTAAGTTTGTATGCGGGCGGTATGGTGGCGCAGTGAAAGGTGCCAGTTAGGAGACCCGGGTTCGCTTCCCTGCATGGAGTTTGAATGTTCTCCCCGTGTCTGTCTGGGTTTCCTCCGGGTACTGAAATATATACCTTTATTTTTACTTCCTTAACGTGTGCAGGGTGTATCCTGTAGCAAAGCCCTAAGTTTTTTCATGAAAGCCCCTTTCAGTCAATAAGCCTTAAAAACAGGTGTAAAGCTAAACTTGCAGCACCGCTATTCAATTACACTTGCCTAACACCTCTCCTAAGGGGAGATACTGTGGGATCTGGGCATCAGTCAAAGCACCAATCACAGGCTCGATTAGAAAGCGGGAAGCTGTGATTTGTCGTCTTCCTCCCATGTAACAATCACAGCCCGTGTTACAACGCACTATGTATGTATGTGTATATGTATATATATGTACAGTATATGTAGATATGTATATATGTAGATATGTATATATATGTATATATGTATATGTATATATATGTTTACATAACCTCTTTAACACACTACTTCTCCGCTGCGAAGCGCGGGTATTTTGCTAGTATAAGATATCAGCATACTCCAGGGACCTAATGTATAATGCCTTGTGTAGAATTCACACTAAAACATGGTGTAAGGACAAACTAGAAATGTGCATATGTACAAAAAAATTCAGGTGCATAAATCCCAATCTAAATGAATTTTAACACACATGCTTGTGCCTGCAGCCTCACCTCATCTCCTCCCAGAATTTCATCCTATTTGAATATTCAATTCAATATAAATATCTCCTTCCATTCAGTGTTTTGTTAAAAGACAATGGCCAAAGCACATGTAAAAAAGAAGAATTTCAGTAAATGCGAAATGGAAATCCTGCTCGGCAAAGAAAAATGTACTATTTTGTGGCTTAAGCAGTGGTATAAGCAACAAAAGAAAATTGATGGAGTGGCGTAGCATGGTGGAGGCACTCAAAAGTTCAAGTTCAGAAAGTCACACAGTGCCTTAAATAAAAAAGAAGTTGTCAGGTATCAAAGTTGACATGAAAAGGTCCACACCCTACTGTAAGAGTCTCAACACCACTAAGGAGGTTGCAGAATTCTGGGGTTTGAGCAGTGAGCTGCTGCACTAATTAGCTAGACAGTTATAACCGACATTTTTAACATCACTCAATGGGGTTATCACAGATAATTTGCACATTAAAAGAGTGGAACTGCTTTCCATTTACATAAGCAAATGCATTCTCTGAAGGCGCCTTTATAGTATTGTGCATGCAGTCGACCTTTACAATTACATTTGGAAAACTGGACATTGCTGCGAATTGCGCTTTGAAGTTTGTCTGTTCAATCACAGTGGAAGGAAATTTCATATATACAAATAATACCATCCCATGGAGGTAGCATGGTGCAATTCATTGATGAGAAATCTGATTGGTCAGACAGTTCATGTTGAAAAGCTCATGTGGCTAAAAACTTGAGGGTGGACAGAACTTGCAAAGGAACAGGTAGAGCATAATTCCTCAAAGCCTGCCTTTGTAAAGCCGACCGCAGTTTAGCACACAGCTCCAAGAGGATAACTCTTGGAAATTTAAATTGACTTAGAAGCCATCATCATCATGGGACAAAAAAATCAGTATGATCTCTAAATACGCACTCTCTTCTACTTCTTACATTTGCGGTGTCTTCTAACAACATGGTAGTTGGAATAGTTTGGTCATTCCGTGCACCATTATATTGGTACAGATTGATTATAATCAAGTGCCTTAAATTTGTAAATAATATGTAATTAATTTTGGTGTATTTGATAAACCCCATGTCATCGATGTGAATCTAAAAAAGAAATGGAAACCACAAAGAAACAGTAGAACTGCTTTGATGCTGGGTGCCGCCTGTTTACAAAACCAAGCAGAAATGTGCATACTCATGGTCTGAGGCTGCCTTGAAAATGTGTGTAGCTTTATGCCAAGTTTAGTTTTTATATATCTTAAGCGTGGAAACGGGCATACACAACATTTTTGTGCATATGCAATGTTTATATATGAGGCCCCAGATGTCCAAGTGTTTGAATAAAATCTCAAAAGAAACAAACCATGGTTATTGTAGATAGTAAAAAGATTGTTAATTATTGTTAGGACCTCTTGCAATTCTTATTTCAAGATGGATTTTTTTTTTCACTTTAGTTCTGGGCAGCATGGTGGCATAGTGGGTAGCGCTGCCTCCTCGCAGTTAGGAGACCTGGGTTTGCTTACCGGGTCCTCCCTGCGTGGAGTTTGCATTTTCTCCCGTGTCTGAGTGGGTTTCCTCCTGGTGCTCCGGTTTACTCCCACAGTCCAAAGACATGCAGATTAGGTGCATTGCTGATTCTAAATTGTCCCTAGTGTGTGCTTGGTATGTGGGTGTGTGTGTGTGCGCGCGCCTTGCGGTGGGCTATCGCTCTGCCCAGGATTTGTTTCCTGCTTTGCACCCTGTGTTGGCTGGGATTGGCTCCAGCAGACCCCAGTGACCCTGTAGGTTGGATAATGGATGGATGGACTTTAGTTCTGCTTGTTGCCCTTTTTGGCACTGGACTCACAAAATACTTTACTGACTATGCTTAAATCATCTCTGAAGTCTCTTCCTTTCCCTCTCTTGAGACTGTCTTTTAAGTTCATTCATCTTGCCTATTTTTCTATATTACTATCTATCACCCTACTTGTTAACTTATTTCATGTATCTGGTCCTCTATATAACAAAAAAATTGTAATGTTTGTGTAAAATCTACCCTTAACAATTTTCCATTTTAAACATTTCAATCATGTCGCCATTAAATCTCAATTTCAAATCATTTCAAATTTAATAAATCAGCCATGTCCTGGAATCAGGCTAGCTGCTTTTCTCTGAGCTTTCTCTAATGCTGCTATGTCTTTTTTGTAATGCGGAGACCAAAACTGCACACATAGCTCCAGAAAAGGGCTCACAGGTGAGTTATGTTCAGTAGCTTAACTATAAACTCCATTGACTTGTACCACATAGAATCCATCCATCCATCTATTTTCCAACCTGCTGAATCCAAACAGGGTTACGGGGGTCTGCTGGAGCCAATCCCAGCCAACACAAGGTGAAAAGCAGGAACCAATCCTGGGCAGGGCGCCAACCCACCACAGGACACACACACACACACCAAGCACACACTAGGGCTAATTTAGAATTGCCAATCCACCTAACCTGCATGTCTTTGGACTGTGGGAGGAAACCGGAGCACCCGAAGGAAACCCACGCAGACACAGGGAGAACATGCAAACTCCACACAGGGAGGACCCGGGAAGCGAACCCAGGTTTCCTTACTGCAAGGCAGAAATGCTACCACTGCACCACCGTGCAGCGCACAACATAGAATGTAATAATGTAAATTCTAGTACTCTGTTGATACAGTGTATTACATTTTCTCATTTTTTGAAAGGGGAAACTCTTTGCCATGCATTTCAGCAAGATTGTATTGTTTCAAATATATTTTTAAAAAAATGACTCTACAATACAAGGAAAATTAAAATATTTATTTATAGCTTCAAAAGATTTCACACAAAGGAACTACATTTCATTTATATAAGCCAAAATGTTTTAAAAGAAGAGCTTGATTTTAAGTGTTAACTTTGATTTTCAAATTACTTTTATTTTCAAGCAACAGTTCCATACAAGGTTTTCTGCTGTGTGTATTCTAGTAAAATATGGAATCCAAATGATTCACCCTTCTTATCTCTAGTAGTTCATAATAATAGATAAATACATTCTTTCAAATATCATACTGCTAAATCACAATAATTCTGCTTTTTACAGCTCATTTATTATCACTTGTGTTAAATGCAATATTATTGAGTTATCATCAGCCATTCTAATCCCAGATTAAATTGCATCCTAGTGTCAAAAATGTCAAGGACCTTCCTTTTATATTACCTGGCATTCCTTATGTTCCTAGAGTCGTCCTTTTCCCCACATCTCTTTGCCTTGACTATTGAATTATCTACATGAACCTTATTCACCAGGATGAATGACTTTGTGTAATTCCTTATCAACAATGAGTGCTCTAACACACAATGAAAAGCTGATTTCTCTCCAGCATTGTGTTCTCCTATTAAGAAAAATATGAATACACTCTGGGTGAGGTACTCAACAGAGACCAGATGCCAGTGTTCTTTGATATGCCAGAGACAGGAAAAATTGAACAAAATAGGTGCTAAATCTGTAATTGTAAATCTATTAAATAGGGGACATTATAAAGTGCTTAATGTGGAAAAATTTAACATGACTTAATATGCTTTAATGAGAAGTAGAATCTTATAAATCCCTAATAGTTTCCTAATATTCTGTTGGTGGGTTTTTTGCCTGTCACTGCAAAATTATCATATCATCCCAAAAGAATATAGAACAAAACATTATTGAGGGTACATAAATGAATTAGCACTAGGCATTGAAAGGTTTTTTGAAGTGTTTAAATGGGTTATGATGTTGTGCTAAGCTCTTAACATACAATGGTATAGCATAATGATGCAAAATTTGCAGAAATAAAAATCCAAGAAAGAGTTTCATATTTCATCATCAGCATAAAATATTTTGTCACATGTAGCTTGTCTGAGTTGAAAACACACAAAGTACTGTTGTAATAGCTGTTTTAGGCATTAACTTTAAATCTAAGAAGTTGTTTTTATGTGAAAATATAACAGGATGGAGAAGTTATGCTACAAGAATCTGAAATTCTTTTTGCTTGCACAATAAAAGTGTATTAACTTGGAAAAAACTACTTAAAATTTGGACATAATTAGAAACTTTTTCTTTTTTTTTTGTTTTGAAAAATACTTAAAATGCATGTTTTTTCTTACTCCTTTCATAAAAAATGTTAGGAAAACTGCATAAAAATAATTGCATGCAAGAGTTTGTTTGCTGTACAGAGTTTGTTTCTGAAACAAAACTCACATAAATGAATACAGGTATCTTCACCCAGTTTAATGTTAATTTATCTTTTTTTCACTGGTGGACCTGGAATACACACTTCACACAAAGACAAATTCCATCCCATGTACTTTTGCACAGCATGGGAAGATAAAAAGTGATGCCTTTTTCACTGCTTTTATACTTTGGTACTAAGGTAAAAATCACATTGACTTGTCACCAATGCTTCCTACATACATTTCAATACGTAGCAACATACAGTATATGAAAACAACTATCACAGAAGCTAAATCTCTGCAAGCCTTTCATCTACATCATGTTTACCACCTTTTACCTGTTAAAACTGACTCCTCTTATTGTATACATATGCTTTTTTTTAAAACAAACTGCATTGATTGGCAAATTAGTCAGAAATGACAAGTGGATAAATCAAGTCAGTTACAAACTAAAACCCAAATAATTTTATCTTTGGAAACACATTATTACTTACAACAGGAAAATACAATAAACACAGCTTTGCATGAATTGGCTCTCCAAAGAAAGATCAGCCACTGCCATAGAAATGTGAAAAAAAATAAATGTTGAAGTAAATGAGCTGATGTCCACATCAGGTTTAAGAAAAATCCAATCAGGCCGGCTCCTTCTATTCTGCTTGCAA
This sequence comes from Erpetoichthys calabaricus, assembly GCF_900747795.2. Classification (NCBI taxonomy): domain Eukaryota; kingdom Metazoa; phylum Chordata; class Cladistia; order Polypteriformes; family Polypteridae; genus Erpetoichthys; species Erpetoichthys calabaricus. Next base: position 171,091,406 of record NC_041396.2, on the reverse strand, counting down.
ATGTTTTCTCACTAAAGAATAAGCTATAGCACCTCAGACTTCAAAAGATAACCGAGAAATGAGGAACTGTTTCATTTTTATCTTCACTGAAACATGGCTACATAATAATAAAATCTGGAGCAGCCATTCAGCTGGATTGACTGTCCATTTTCTGAACTCACAACATTGCTTCAGCAGCTGGTAAGGTGCACAGAGGTGGTCTGTGTGTTTATGTGGATAACAAACAGTGCAAGAATGCTGCAGTAGATTCATGCCACTGATCTCCAATGGTAGAATGTCTAACCATAAAATTTCATCATTTTTACCTGCCATGGGAATTGAATGCTACCCGTATTCTGGCCATTTACATCCCTACAGGAATTAATACTGAAGAAGTGCACGAGTGTACTCTATAAAACAGCAGCAGATTGAGAGTATGGCAAGAAAATTCATAGTTATTTTCAGGACAGCAGCGACACATGGTGCACCTGGCAGGGAATCTAGACCATCGCACCTTATAAGGCCACACCACCTGTCTGCAGTAGTGATACTTCCCTTGCAAATATTCTAAATAACTTCTATACATGGTTTGATGCACTGAATACTATACCTCCGAAGTAACCCAAGTAGCCCCTTCAAAGGAGGAACAGGTAGTGCGTTTGTCCACTGCTAATATGAGAAGAACTTTCCTGAATGTAAACCCATGAAAAGCTGTTGGACCAGTCAACATACCTGGCCGGAGAAGTCTTCTGTATCTTGCCTCAATGACTACTGTCCTATAGCACTCACACCAGTCATCATGAAGGGCTTCAAGAGGCTACTTTTGGGCTACCTAAAAGCTAGACCTACCACATCATATGACCCTCTCCAGTTTGACTATCACCCAAACCATTGCAAGTGTAATAATCTGTCTCAATGTAAACAAAATCAAACAGATTGTTGACTTCAGGACTGCTGCTCATCCCCCACTGCATTAACACATAGAGACCAAACAGCAAACAACACTGATTAAAAATGCATAATTATACAAATTATAAACAACAACAACATAAAATATAATAACCAAAGGGCCAAAAACGAACAAAAGGAACATAAAAAAGGAATTTACATGTAAGCTAGGGTCACCACTAAACATAGCAGAAATAAATGGTGTGGAATTGATTCTGTCAGCACCTTCAGGTGTCTCACTAGCATCCTTGTCATCAAGATGAGTACTTGTTTCTTTTTCTTAATTGCTTCATGTTTTTATAATGGATATTTCAAAAGACCCTTTAAGAGCTGCGATTGCATATTCCCTCTTCTACTTCCTTATTCTTATTTTGCACACACTGTAGCAATTTGTCCCAGCTCATGCAAGCTCATCCAGGAAAGACTTCTTACCCAGAGTTGAAAAATAACTATTTCATACTGTGATTTGTGAGCCTAATTATGTTTAGTATACATACATTTTTCAAGCTGAAGCACGGACAATTCTTTCAGGCAGGGACCTATAATGATTACAGCAGATGCACTGTTCACAGATAATAAAAGAATGTGCTATATTAGGGTCTTAGAGAACCTAATCTGTACATAGTACATACAGATAGTTCATTGAATGTGCTAATTTGGGAGTAACCATGGTATCATGCTACATGGTATTGGTTAGTAGAAAGTGATCATATACTGTATAAGGCCCCTCACAAAGCCTTGATGCCAGAATCCCTGTTAGCACAGATGTGACGTCAACTCTGTACCAACTCTGAACCATACCACTAAAAGATGTAACTGCAGTCATTAATGACCCCACTGAAGAACTCAAAGACTATTGCTCTGTTCCAATGGCTTCTCTTTGGCTGTATTTGTATGTATAAAAATTATACTGCAATGTATATTAGAAGCAAAAGCTTAATTTTAAAGCAAATTAAAAACATAATTTTTTGTACCATATTTTTCTTGTCTTAAAATGTCCTCAGTTGTTACTGATGGGGTGTATATACAGGTTCAAAATATGAGCTGCATTTCTTAAAAAACACTTTCCCATGAAGCATGTACCCCCTGCTGGACACAGTAAATAAGAAAAAAATAATTATGCTAATATTTCTGTCAATATAAAATGTAAAGTTCTAATCAAAATTATAATGCAAAATCAAAGTGGGGGTCCTAAACAGAAGTTCAAACTACACTTACAGGTTTAAAGCAGAGGGGAAGCAGAATCTTACTTAGTTAGCAGGAACATATTAGGGTTTGATCTGAGATTTCTGACGGTCACAGAAACAAAAACAGCTGCCAGCTAGTTTGTAGTTTGACTGATAACACACAGACAATGCAACTACTGCAGACAACCAACTAGTGGTTAGTTAGATGGCCGAAGGATAGCTGATGGTTTGCTGAACAGAAGAAAACCAGCCTCCTAAGTTCTGGCCATCAGCAGCTTGTGTCAGCTAAATCTTGGTAAATGGCTTACTTATAAACAGGACACCTTCTGCTCAGTGTATAATGTTTATGTTCCCTGAAATTGGACAGCTGCCACTGAGCATGAGACTGGCACATGGATATAAATAGAGCAGGTGCAGGGTTACCATACATCCTCTTTTACCCAGACAGGTCCTCTTTTTTCGCTAGCAAAGTAAGCATCCAGGCGGATTTTTCTAAACAACAAAGTTGCTTTGGTTTTCATTGAAAAATCATGAAATTCTGGAGAATACTATAACATAAATGTTCCAAGTTTGCTTACAGTTTCAAGAAGTCATGCCAGCCACAGTCTTCGGCATCCCTGGTGGTGTGCAATCATACTAGAATTTGGTTCTGTCCATACAAAGTGGATGCAAACCAAACAGTAGCCAGTGTTAGCATGGCAATATCTGAAGATCTGAGTTTCCTTTAGGTACTATAAACTTCTTTTGGAGTGCTAGTAAGTTTAGAAATAACAAAACATAAATGTAAATTTACAAACAAAGAAAGAAGTATAGATGTTTTCGAAAAGGCCTTTAACGAATTTGAAACAGAATGTACCATTTGTAGTGCAAGCACCTTTGCTTCAGCTGCAAACCATGGCATTTGAGATCTTGAAGCACACATGAAAATAACAGAACTTAAAAAGAAGGTACAAAGTGCAAATAGTCTGTTGAAGATCGCAAACTTCATTGTGCATCCTGGATCCAGTGAGGAGATTATTCATGTTGCTGAAGTTACTTTAGCATTTAATTGTGTAAAACATCACAGCAGCTATAAACCAATAGATTGTACAAGTGCTCTAATAAAGAATGTTTTCCCAGACTCATGTAGAGAAGAAAAACAGAAGCAATAGTGAAGTCAGTGATTTAGTTAAAAAGGTGATAGAAAAAACTGCAGACATTCTGTTTTTTGGTTTCACTACTGATGCGTGCAGCCACCTTGCGGTAAACATGTTTCCTCTAATGATTCAGTATTTTGATGGGGAAAGTGGTGGAATACAGACTAAACTTTTGGATATTCAAAGAAAACCAAATGAGACAGCACAAAATATTTCAGTTTTTGTGTATACATCACTCACAAAGTTTTGCCTTGTAGAAAAGACTATTAGTTTTTCATGTGATAATTACAAATTCAGGTGTACCACTGGGAATTCCGCCAGGGGACTGCTGCTCCCCGGAATATAGTGCATCCCAGCTAAAGAAGACTTAAGCACACATATCAAAGATTTTTTTTTAAATCTCAGAACTACAATAAGGAGTGGTTATACTGCCATCTTTATACTGTATATGCTGGCAGCAATGGTATAACACTTTGCAAGGTCGGGATTACATGACCAAGAACAGTAGATCAAGCAACAACATAAACCGAAAACCGAAGCAGCATGATGAGTGTTTCACAAAAATAAAAGTAATCAAACACAAGAAACACAATCATGATGTCAAAATGACACATGAAACTGATACAAAAGTAAACAATAGTAAGATTCACAACAATGCCTACCTCTTTCAACTATCTACATGAGTTAAAAAAAATACAATTCTGCAAACAAACACAGAAAATGGCAAAACATCCTTAAATATTGGTTGATGAAGCCACAGTGAAGATGGCTGACAAAGTAAAACACATCCTCATGAAAATATTCGGAAAAAATAGCCAAAAAATAAAAATAAGCGAACAAAAAAACTCAATCATAAACTCAAAATGACACATGAAATTGATACAAACCTAAAAAATAATTACATTCTTAACAGTACCTACTTGTTTCAACTATCTCCTTTGATTAAAAAAATCATAGTTTGGTAAATGAGCAATGAAAATGTAAAAACATCCTTAAGCACCACTAGAAGCACAAAAATGCTGCTCAAAATACAAATAAATAATGCACAGACAAAACAGTATAAAGTACTATGAAAAGAGAATATCAAAATGAAAGAATCTGGCTTTTGCAAAAATGACCGGGAGATCTAGTAATCCTACCATTCCTATAGACCTGCTTTTATAATGGCTGACCATGAGATTATTTTCCCAATGTTGTCATCACATAGCTTCATCTTTAGACTTCTTAGCTTTTGGCCAAATAATATAAAATGAAACATATCAACAGTTTCCTTATATGCATTCTCATGAGTAACTTCAACACTAATTAAACACTGGCAATTTTGCTGTATAGCTTTGTTTTTAACATTCATTCATTAAGACAATTGTGCATACTTTAGCACAAACTCACTTTCAACATGTTTAATGGCTTTGACTTTAGAGTTCCATCAAGAAATTTGATGGCTCCCCTAGGAGAAGGCCTTTTGGTGTGAAGGATTTAATATAACAGCATTCCAATATTGTTTTAAATGTGCTATATAAATAAATTGACATTGACATAACAACCCTTGGTTTGTTTACCATTTAAAGATTTTGTTTAAAATGTCATTCATAAATTAAAATGATCAACTAGCCATTAAAAGAAATTATTCTTTTTTCATCTCTTCAGCCAACTAGAATATGTGTCTCAATATATGTCTTTTGATTATTCTTGTTTTAAACTGTTACTTTATTAAAATGTAAATTGTAAATGTCAACCAAAATAAATTGTACATTACATCATTGTGTTTTAATGCTGATTACATCCTAAAAAGGAATATTTTACATTGTTCCACTTTTGGTAGTATATACAATATTAGACTTTGGCATTCATAAAGAGGCAATGAAAACTATATTAAAAAGGAAATATTGTTTGAAAACTGAGATGTTTACACTACAGAAAAGATGTATTACTATAAACTAATAACTAGTTCATCCTTTTCTGCTCATCACCAACTGTGCTATTGCCAACTGAATCACAGGTTTACTACCCATGAAGACTGTGCCACTTGCATCCTACAGATAATCCAGTTGAAGCTAAAAATTTCTTCCTGCAGTCGTTATATGCAGTGACTCTATTGTTACTGAACCGCACTGTGAAAATCTAAATTTCAGTCTTAAGCCACAGAATCTAATGTCAGACATGTAAGAGTAATGCTAATATAAATTGTCAACTGAATCTTTTGGACAAGAAAGATTTTTTCTTTTGATTTTTTTCCTTCGGGATGAATGTTTTTAGTAGCTCTTCGGTAGTACAGGGTGGTCCAGATCTAATTATGCAACTGTTCGACTGACAACTGTCTCCCCGCCATTTTGGAATGCAGGGCAGGTGCTGCCATCTATCGGCAACAAAAAGAATATTTAGTGAAATCTCTATGTGCAGGGCAGGTGCTGTGAATTCTCTATGTAATAAACTTAATAAGTTATAGCGTAATGAAAATTGCATAATTAGATCTGGACCACCCTATATTTATCAGAAAGTTGTTTCTTATTCTTACTTATATAAACTACAGTACACTAAGCCTAAATTAGAATGGCTAAATATCTGTGATAGTTCAATTATAATTGTCTTTATTACTTTATCATACACTTTGTAGATTGCATTATCATTATACTGCTTGTGAACAAAGTTACATATAGTATAAACTGAGTCATTTTAATATTATTTGTTAAACACATTTCACTTCACAATGTGACAGATGTATCAGATGAAAAAAGGTATGGAGGTTTTTATCCCAGGAAAAATATGTTCATATTTGCAATCATTGTGCCCTTAAAGAGCAACAGGTAGAAAACTAAAACAGGAGACAGAATGGTGATCAGGAAGAAACATCATGCCTTCCTCTTTTGCTAGAGGTTTACAAAAGGATGACCTTCTAGATAGATAGATAGATAGATAGATAGATAGATAGATAGATAGATAGATAGATAGATAGATAGATAGATAGATAGATAGATAGATAGATAGATAGATAGATAGATAGATAGATAGATAGATAGATAGATAGATAGATAGATAGATACTTTATTAATCCCAAGGGGAAATTTTCTATCAAGAAAGAGAGAGACAGAAAAAGTGTTTGGCTAACAAAGTGCCACATAACCTCCTGGCTGAAATGTGGAAGCATGGAATTGCTAGTGGAGAAAGTTAGGGCTATATTGCCTATTCACACACAATGTTTGTTGAGGACTTACAATGGCCAGCATGCTCCAGATTAATCATTAGTGGACAGTACACAGTTCTTGATCACTTTAAGGAATGTGCTACTGCTTGAGAGACCTAATTTCTCTTTTAGCTACTTTTGAAGGTGCCGGAGTTCAGGAATAGTAATAACAACTGGAGGTCAATAACAGCCTGGCCTATCTATAGCAGAAGAAGGGTTACCCTTGACTATAGGCTGGTGGAAAGCAGCCATAATAGGGAAACCTATTTTATTGAAGAGGTGTAAAGCTTTTTTATGGCAGTGAGGAAACTAAGTCAGGAAAAGAGTTAAGAGCGAAGGTTCAATGAAGGAAGGAAGACACCAGGGTCATTTAGAAGGAGTGAGCAGAGGTGACAAACTGAGTATTTTAGGTACTTCTGCTAGAGATAAAGTGGATGAGCAACTCCAATTTTTGACTTTGTTTATCCATCCATTTTTACTATGTTTATCCATCTCTTGTCTATTAAAAATAATAAACACACAATTTTAATACAACAGAGTTTCTAAAGTCATCAAGTGGGCACCTTCTACTGTTACACATTTAATAATGATTGACAATTTCCCTAATAATAATGTAAATTTATAGGATAGTGGTATTATGATGTATTTGGTTTACTGTGTTCACTAAATACCATTTTTTTAAATGAATTCCAGACCTTTTTTCTAATTTTTCTCTGAGTGTACATTTTGAATTAATTGATATTTTCACAATTTAGTAGACCAGAAAATAAATTCTTTTTGCCCAGTATGTGCAATGTTATCTATGCAAAAGAGGAACCAAAGTTAAAGTCATAACATTAACAAAACTACCACCAAATAGGATCCCACCATTTTCTTTGTTGGGATTTAGCAGTCAGGAAAATATAATGTATAATGTTCTTCCTAGCTTCTTGATCACAATATTTCCTTTTCCTTTGGTTCTTTTAAACTCTTTCATTTATGTTTTACTTTTCTCCTCAAATACAGTAAATAGTGGGAATCAGCTGTGGAGCAGCAACAAAACCCCCTTGGCTCTATTAGATGCCATACATGCCTTGGTCTCCACATCTTATTTAACTAGGGGCCTCCAGAAATGCTTGAAGATGAGCTCCATGATCTGTGCCGACCAGCAAAATAACTTATCTCCCTATGTATCTCTTACATCTCACAACATCTCTGGTGGAATTGTTTCCTATCTTGGTGTGTATTCTTGGCCACTGGACTGGGGATGATCCAAGTCTAGATTAACTGGATGAAAAAGATCTGGGTCACGTTAAATTACATTTTCACTTGAAAAGGGTATCTACTTTTAATTGTTCTCTCCAAGCCATTACAAGATTATAAAGTTAAAAAAGCTAAAAAAAATTCCACCAAGCCTCTGTGAGGTGAGGTTTCAAACTTTTTAAAGTAGCATAAAATGCAAAGCATACAAAGGTGGAGCTGAGAACTTGTCGGCAATGTCTGTTAAGTAGAACTAACCCAATAGCAAATAGTTCTAAATTGGCCCATCATCATTCCATGCACAGTGCTATGTGACCATTTTTGTGCATAGCTCCACGTACAGCACTTACAGTCAATAGGATCCTCTTCTATAGCTAGAAGTTTGTTTTACTCAGTCTGAACAATGGTTTCTAGATACTGTAAACCTGTGGCATGAAAAGATATACCACCTGAATTGATAAAAGCCTTTGCAGTAACCTGTAGTTTCTGAAGTTAAATTGTTGGTGACATTATGAAGTCATCATGTAGTGATCTAGGTCTGATCTTTGAACTAACCAGTAGCACCTTATAAATTAAAGAGTAGTTTTGCAGTTTCCAATATTGCTTTCTGAATTTTTCCACTCTTCCTCTTTCTGTTTTCTTAAAAGCCCCTAGCTGATTTGAAAGCCCAGCAATAGTTTTCCATTTCTCTTTTCTTCAGATAAGAACAAAGCAAAAATATATTTTAGATATTTTTGCACTGCATCTGAAAGTAATGGTCTTAATTTTAGAGCTAGCTGAATGACTTCCTCAAGATGAGGTCCTTTCAAATTGAAACCAAGAATGCCTCATTCTCGTCTTCTGCGGTAGACAAAATATTAACATGTGTTATCAAGTCTCGAATTAAGTGCCTACCCTCTTTAGATATTTATGTGTGTATAGTGTCTGCCATTTTCTTTTCAAATGCCTCAATAACTGATATACAGTAAAATTTATTCAGGAAATTACTTATCTTACTACTAATAAGTTGGTCAATGTCAAACACGGCAGCAGACTACTTGAGGGTTTTCAGTTAGCTGATAATTAATAATACTTAAGTCTTTTTGGATTCATCAGGGGGAGAAATTTAGTTAAAGGTTAAAATCCTGATTGCAAAATGGATTTCAAGTCTTTTTCAGTTATTTTATCAATTCAAATTTTATCAACACCTTTTATGCAGATTATGAACAACATATGAAGGCAGACTTATCAAGGCCAAGATATAAGATATAATGTTTGAAAGCAATGATTTTTATTGGTTGCTAGATCAGTAAGGATATGAATTATAAAGACAATGAAAACTTTGATCACCTATACAAAGAGGAAAGCCAATTAAAGCAGTTAATTTCTGCACAATCAATCCCTTTCTTTAACCCATTCAGCATAAATGTGATTGGTCTTAAAAATATGTCTTTGAAATATTTGTATATTGTATGGAGAAAAAGGAGTGTTTAATTCATGAGGAAAAATTAAATTTCCTTCCAATAACTAAAAATATTATTATTTTTAAAGATACATACTAATTGCACAATTGCTATACAGATGTTACAAAAAAGGATAAAAAACAAACAGAAATTTACAATTACATATTATTTTTTAAATCAGATTAATTATTTTACAGAGTTAAGTAAACATAAGAGAAAACCAGGAATTCCATAACAATGAAAATAACAATACTTTTCTTTACAGCCACCAAAAGAGCAAATCAGGGAACTGAGCAAGCCAAATAGCATCAGCTGTCTGCCTGTTTTAATTCTGATAGCAACCGGAAAGTAAAATCTTTGTTTCTGTTTAATTGGTTAGCAACAAAGCAAAATGAAGAGGCACAACTATGCTAGCTGCTGGGTCAATGTTAACACAAAGTAGACATATACTGCCTAATATATCACATACATCCTCAAGAAACCAAAATAACCACCACATTCAGTATCCAAAAACACCAAAGCAAAGCAAAACTTTCCTGTACTAATATTTCCTACAGACCCCACTCAATCCAAGACTACATGAGGTATTCCATGAAGTGCACTTTTGAAATCGAGACATAGCTGAGGACACCTAACTTTAATAAGCCTTATTTTCAAGTCTAGACTTAATTGGTTCCATGAGCGCAAATTGTTTCTTGTTAACTCAAGACAGGTTTAGTCAAACAAGGATTCTGCACGCACTTATGAGATTTAAGTGATCTTACCAACATCATGGCTCAACAAGACACAAAGAAGCAAATGGCAATCTTTTCAGTAGTCAAACAAAATAACAGCACATGTGGAACCACCTGTTGGGCATTTCTGTCTGACACACCACTGTAGGTGCCACCTGATGCAGGGTCATCACCTGGGAGCCTCCCTTCACTGATGTTTCACTCCTTTAATCCCAGAACATCTCAAGGTGGTGGAGCAGTGGTAGGGACATCTCCCTACTGCCCCTGCACCCAGCTCTAGGGTCCTTGTTTTTCCAAGACTTTACCCTTTCTTCTGAGCCAGAGCCAGAAGCTCCCTTTTTTGGCTCCTCCACCTGATCTTTGAGGGCCTTCCTCAGCTTTGAACCTGTAATCCCAAGGGGTGTCTGGAATTCCTGGGAGGATGTTCCAGTGAAGCCTCTATAACCTGCTTCTACTGGGAAGATGAAAGCTCTCCATTCTGTTTGCGAGCATGCAGCTAACAGTTCTGCATACTTTTCCCTCTTTTTCTCAAAGATGGCCTCCATCCCGTCTTCCCATGGATCAGTCAATTCAGCCATAATGATTGTCCTAGTAGAGGTAGATCAGAACACAATATCTGGCCGTAAAGAGGTTGGGGTAATCTCTTGAAGCAATTTCAACCAATGGTTGAGGTCACCTGTCATGGTCTGCTCTCCTTCAGTCAAATGAGTAAATAGTTATAATAGTAATTGATCAGTTTGACTGTGGCATTAATAGTGTGTGAAAGCTGTACTGAAAGCATTTTTTAATATTATGTGTTCAGTTGAAATATGAGTGGGGTGAAGCATACTTGGCAACAAGTAAAAATCAAGTATAAGAAACATATTTCAAAATGTTAATTACAAGTTAACTCATTTATCATTTTAATTAGGATATAAATATATAGGCACATGCTGTTCTTTCACCAATCAAAAAAGAAAGCTACAGCGTCTGTCACTGATGACAGGCCCCTGAATTCAAGCTTTACCCCTGCCGAAGAGCTTGCCCTAAGTCAAAACCATGGTTGACCATCAGTTATAAACACAAAGAAGGGGACATTTTCAAAAGTGATTCCTACACCTGCACCCAATACTCCACCTCCAATATTACTGGTGTCCTTTATTTTTTCAGGATGGCCACATTGTGAAGAAGTGCACAACCGATGACAATAATCATTGCCATACTGCATTAAAAATTTTTAGACAAATGAATGTGTCATATGAATTATGTGCATTACAAGAAAAACAAACACCACCTACAAAATGTATTTCATGTAGAATTTTAAAATATGAGCAAAGCAATTGTATACCTTTTGAAAAAGAGGACAACCTTTCTGGCAACTTTCTACATCTAGATCAGTGCTACAGAATCAAATACATCAAGTACATATTTTACAGAAGATGTTCTAGGAGGAATATGATATGTCCAAGTAAATAGTAAAACAAAAATAAAACACTATCTGCCAGGAAGAGCGTCTTGTCTATTTTCTAACTTTCCAAGTCCTCCATGCCAAGCTATTCCCATCTTACCTTCTGTCTCATGTAACATGAACCTAGCCTCTAACTCCCAGCAGTGCGCTTTAAGCCCAAACTATCTTTCTGTCCCCAGATTAAAAGATCCTATGGAGCTTTTAATCCATCTCTTTCGGTTATTTTCATTGTCAGAGGTGGATCTTTTAGGGTACAGTGAAATCAGGTTAGAGCTCCCTGGTGTCTATGCACCTGTTACTGGTATAACCCTAAAGAGCTGGATGTTCTCTTTTTAAAGGAGCAATCTAGAATTGTGTGTTGCCACCTGAAATGGTCAAGGAGTTGCTGCAGTCTCCTCATAATCCTCTTTGACCTAACTCTAAGAGCAATGGAGCAATTCAATTCAATATTTTGTTTCCTAATACTAAATATATGCAAAATTTGTAACAACCAGCAAGAATTGAGAGCAGTTAAATAGAGAAAAAATAGATGCATAGGCAGAATTCAAGAGTACAGTACAAAAAACATAAAAAAATACATTAACAAATCTCAAAGCTTCAAGTAATGTTCTTCTGACCGCTTAGCTTGCTGTTGATTCCTTAGCAAAGAAATATTATCTTTCACAACACACATTCATTTTTCCAAATGCAAAAGTAGTATGTACTGGTGAAGGAACCTTGAGTAATCATAGTGCCTTGAACTTAAATAGCAATGTAAAGAATCAAAAACATTATAATGTATTGACAAGAGGAGAATTCTTATTGAAATCACAAAGGATGTGGGGACTTAGTGATCATGTGAAAGTATATATGGAGGAGCATGGCATTAGTATTACATCACAGTTTCCCAGGTTTTTGCGCCAGTGTCCTGTTAAACTTAAGTGTTTCTAGCCAGCACAACAGACCCCAGTGCCACAGCTTTCAAAACATTAACTGTTCATTATTGAGATGTCCGGAGTTCTTCAAGCAAAACAGGACCATATATCAGAGCTAGGTATGTTTTAACTCACACTTCACATGCAATGTTAAGTGCCTACATTACCTTATTCAAGACAGAAGAGTACCACATCTAATGTGCCTAGGGAAAAACAATTTAGAGGAGACTGACATCTTATTAAATACTTACAAAGACTACTAAGCCTAAATATAACTCCTCACCATTATTTTTTTATAATTAATTTTGTTTTAAGACCAGCCTAGTTAAAAAAAACATACAATAAGAAATTTATAAAGAAATACACTGAAAAGTGCTTCAGGTAAACTGCTTTAGAGTTCAACAAAAAGTGAAAGTATAATGAATTCTGTATTTTGTAAATGAACATTTATAGTAGCAAGTTATTTTTGAATATGCAGTATTCTGTAGGTTTTAAAAACAATTACAGATTAATGTCTTATTTAAGAAGCATGGGGGAAATTACATTTTCTGTGGTGTTTACTTCTAAATGATTGGGAGAAAAAGAGGTGAAAATATCACAATTATTATCTCATAGAAAGGGCCACAACCTGCAATTCAGAATAACTGTAAAAAGATCAGTATATATTGGAATTACTAGAATGTATCATTTATACTGGTTGAAATTTTCAAGTCTGTATGTTAAGTGTTAAAAGTTTCCTCAAACAGTAACCCCTAGAGCATTGCTTGCCCACAAAATCATGTATCCTTTTGAGTCAAATACAGCCATACCAGTTATTATAACCCATCGATAGGTCCTGCCCCTTTCATGATAATATTAAAATTAAAATTGGCACTTACACAGTCATTTGTTTTATTACTGATTTTGTTATGTAACCTTTAAATCTTTGTGAATGCTCTCTAATTGTGCAACAAAATCAAATGTTGACTGAGCTATGACTCAGTACAAAACCTATTATCTTCTCTCCTGCAGAGGTCATTCAACAAAAGAATATCTTTTTAAGACAAATTTGTTCATTAACTTCACAAGGAGAAATATCTATTGTAGCTGAACAGGATAAAAGGAATATATCTTAAAGAGTCAACTTTGCTGATGGGCTCACAGAAATAAATGGTCAATTGTACAGGGGAAAGAAAGAAAGAAAGACAATTTTTCATTCTTAAAAGAAATTATTTCCTCCTTACTTGTGGAATTTTATTTACCGACTATGTTTCACAAAAACAAAGCTGAATGTGCTATTGGTGAATTGGAGAAAACAGCTAAAATAATTCTAACAGTAATATTACAATTACAATAACTGAAATAAAAAAACAAGTGTAAGATTAGATAATAAATAGTAAAATTTACTATATAAAATGTATAAATTAAATTAAATGTACATAAAAAGACTTAGATAAAGTGATAGTGTAAGTGTTTCACAATATGATATTTGGAAGAAAAGAAAATCCATCAAGTTTTGTAAAGCCTTTTTTCTAATTACAAAGTTGCAAAGAACCAGAGGTATTTTGTGCAAGTAAACCCACATGGGAAGCCAAAGATTATGAAAATGGATCATTCCTACCCTTATTGTCCTCAATGTTTCAAAGAAATCACTTTTTAATGTATGTTTCTATTCTTAGAAAACATGAAGATAGAGAAAGAGATTAAGATAAAAAGATGAAACACTGGCATTTTTTTATTCAATCGTGTGAAGAGGTGGAAAGCCGCTGGATTAGATTGTTCCCAGAATGTATTAAATGTTCTGGAATTAAAACCAAGTTATGGTTAACTGAACTGTTCAATAATACCCTGAAAATGGGACAACTACCAAAACTTTTTAAACAAACCAAAGTTATCACGATATTAAAACCTGGCAAAGAGGGAACCTGCCCATTATCAATCTATATCACTCCTCAGCATTACTTATAAAATACTGGAGCAGTTAATACTTTGATGCATCCAGCCCATAATAGATTAAACAATACCTGTAACAGAAGTGGGTTTCAGGAAAAACCGCAGCTGCACAGAACAAGTAATGGCCTTAACCACACACATTAAGTCAGGGTACCAGTGTCAGCTGAAAACAGGAGTGGTATTTGTGGACCTTACAGCAGCTTACGACACTGTATGGCGTGATGGGCTGATGCACAAATTTGTCAGGATGATCCAATGCACCAAACTCTGCTGCCTGCACAACAACATGCTTGTTAATCATTTCTTCAAAGTTGTCCTGGGAGGAAGAAAGAGTGGCTGGCACAGGCTAAATGATGGGCTCCCACAAGGAAGTGTGATGGGACCAATATTGTTTAATCTGTACATCTAGGATATACCTCCTACAAAAGCAAAGCAGTTCCAGTATGCCAATGATCTAGTTCTAGTATACCAGGCAAAATCGTTCACAGAATGTAAAAACGACCTTGAGGGAGACCTACAAGTGCTGAACAACTACTTCCATAGATGGTCTTTCAACCTAACCCCCACGAAAACTGAAGTATGTGTGTCCATTTGAATTCACGCAATGCACACACACAACTGACAGAACATCTTGATGGCGTGCAGATCCAACATGTCGATAAGCTGAAGTATTTGGGAGTTACACTAGACCAAATGCTAACATTTAAACAATATTTAGGAAAAGTTGTAAAGAAAATCATTTCTCAAGTCAATATTGTCCAAAAGCTAGCTGGAACAGGCTGGGATACAGATGCACAAACATTACATGCAGTAACACTCTCTCTGGTATACTCATCGGCTAAATATTGTGCACCAGTACAGCATCACAGTGCACATGTAATCAAAATAGATTTTTAATCAACTAAATAACTCAATCTGGCTTATCTCTGAAGCAGTAAAATCCTCCAAGCTTGCATGGCTAACATTGCTAACTAATATAGCACTGCTGATACTAAGTCGTGAAGCTGTCTCTGTACAAGAGTTCACCAAATGTCCAGAGTTTGCAAACTCTTATTATTTGAAGAGATTCAAAATTTACCTGACTTCCAATTGCTTTCATGTAAACCATCCTGGATAGTAGACTCAGCTTTGACCGGCGATGAGTTCTGTTTGGGCGAGAAATGGAAATACATTTAGATTGCTGGAAACCCTGTTAATGCCCACCTCATCAATGATTCAACTATCGGAGTGTCTGTGTTTGAGCTAAGACCAAGCAAATGGGTACTACTAAATAGAATTAGAACAGACCAAGGATGGTGGGCTTATCTGATGAATAAATAGAGCATCACAGAAACACTATTGTGTGACTGTGGAGCTGAGAGGCAAAAAATTCAGCATATATTATACACATATCCAAATAGGCAATTAAATGCCTATATCAATTTCCATCAGTTTCTCCTTCTTTTCTTCCATCTAGTTTGTCTATGTTTGATAATTTAAACTTTCATGTGATCACTTTTACTTAAAAAGATTCTGTTGTCTGAATGATCATTGGTGATTGGCTGAAGCAATCAGCTTAACTTAACAAACTTTAGTTCATACATATTCATTTCTGTGATAATCATTCCATCATAAGTTTTGCCCTTCTCACACGTCTTCTCTTTAAACTGTAATAATTACATACTTCTTTTCATTTAATTTACAATCACTTAAACTTCTGTAATGAAATTCTAAAGTTTTCATAATCACCAGAAACTAATCCATGCTCTGTTATTGTAATATTGTCTCAAGTTGAAAAAGAAAATATAATTTGTGAGGATCTGGTCAAATTTTTTTCAGAATATTTCTTTAACTTATTAATGTAATTGTAAACTATGTATGCTGGACCAGTGCTGAAGCTTTTTATTTTATTTGTTTTATTCTACATGAAAAACTACTTTAGATAGGACTATGGAATTGGGTACAGTGTTCTGTTTTATGGATTTTCCTCAGAAGATAATATTTCAAAAGTGATGATTTCTCCTACACAACTTCTACTTCTGAAACAGAGTGATCTTTTATACAAAATGATGCTGCTTCAATGTGGGAACTGACACATAGAAATTTAACACCACAGGGAATCTGAAAAAACATGAAAGTCCAGATATGCATAAAAGTGAAGAAAATGGCAAAAAAATCTTTTAAAATCTTTACTAGGAAAATGTGTTTGATAAACCAAAAAAAGAAAATTATACCTGATAGTGTATTCTCTACAAACTTGAAAATGTTTTAATCATAAAGATGAGCAAGGGTAACAAAGAACTTTAACCCCATAACACAATACATATCATGAACATATCTTGGTTTCTGAAAATCTCTTAGCGTGGTATTTCAGATTTCATCTGGTTAGCTTGACTTTTAGGAAGTCAGGCAGAATGAAGATTATTGGGGGGAGAAATGAGATTACTTAAAATAAAGAGGTGAATTCAGATTTTGCTGTTCTCCAGAGCATAACTTTATCCTTTTTCCATTATGCATCTCCTGAACCATGACAGGCCCTTTCATTTGTACCACTATCATAGTGATGTAGATCCAAATATACATGGCTAAATACAGGCCAGCAACTCTTTTCACTCTCAGACCCCTCAGTTTTAAGATGTCTACAGAATCATGTTGTTTTTCTGCATATTGCACATTAAGCAACATTATTCATGCGTAGAATTTTTTGTGACTGGTTCACTTATCCTACACATTTGCCTTTATGGTGAAATAGATAACTTCAGTGTCAGCCTAATAAAATCAGGTGCAGATGCTGGATCGAGACTATGCGAGTTAAAGCATATTCCAGAAACAGCCAATTTTACTATTCTGAGTGACCATGGGGTAATTTCACTGAATATTCACATGTATAAGGAACTCCTTTCTTGTTGGAAGGATTATGTAAATGGCATTCAGAGTTATGAAAAGGGAAAACTGTTTTTTAAATTTATGTGTGGTATTGTAAAACTTATATCGATATGTGAATAAAAGACCAAGAAATGACTGGATTGTTGTAATTCAGACTAAACAAAATATTTTTTTATTGTAAATCTTGTTTTTGCAGGTGAATTGTTGACTGGAATTGGAGTGAACGTTGAATCTGTTGAAGCAGCAAAAGAGAGGCTCAAAAAGAAAAAAGCACCATGACGTAAACAACTCTAACAGGCTTTACAAAGGCTACAAAGATTTACATCACCTGACCGGCAGAATCAGTGTGAACACCTGCTAAGCCGAAAGCTGACCAAGTCTTGTGATTCTGACTGTGACCTGAAAAGCTTATGCTTTAACGTAGCTTCCAGGCATCTAGTTAGGGCTAAGTCATCACCATAACATCATGTGAATTCAAACACATACAGTTAGGTCCATAAATATTTGGACAGAGACAACTTTTTTCTAATTTTGGTCCTGTACGTTACCACAATGAATTTTAAATGAAACAACTCAGATGCAGTTGAAGTGCAGACTTTCAGCTTTAATTCAGTGGGGTGAACAAAACTGTATTTCCTCTTGCGAAAAGATTAGGTCTTTAAACTACACAGCCGCAAAAAGGCTCAGATAGCAAGAAAATACATAATAATATTCTCCTCCATCTCAGCATATTTTTTGGGCTGCTGTTGCTATATAGTTTGATTAATCACTGATTAATCAACAGTCATCTTGGTTCATTCAAATAAAGTGTGCTCCAACCATTGATGCACACATTACCTCTGCTGTTGTTGTGTAACATAATATTAGAAACTTAAAATTCTATATTCAATATCACACTGAAAGTTGTATTTACCATTTATATCCTATATAATGAAACTATTACTAGATAGATAGATAGATAGATAGATAGATAGATAGATAGATAGATAGATAGATAGATAGATAGATAGATAGATAGATAGATAGATAGATAGATAGATACTTTATTAATACCAAGGGGAAATTCACATACTCCAGCAGCAGCATACTGATAAAAAACAATAAACTTTGTATAATGTTAACGTTTACCCCCCTGGGTGGAATTTAAGAGTCGCATAGTGTGGGGGAGAAACGATCTCCTCAGTCTGTCAGTGGAGCAGGATAGTGACAGCAGCCTGTCACTGAAGCTGCTCCTCTGTCTGGAGATGATACTGTTCAGTGGACATCACTCTGCCACGGATGTCAAACTGTCCAGCTTTGTGCCTACAATAGAGCCTGCCTTCCTCACCAGTTTGTCCAGGCGTGAGGCATCCCTCTTCTTTATGCTGCCTCCCCAGCATACCATCGCATAGAAGAGGGCGCTCACCACAACCGTCTGATAGAACATCTGCAGCATCTTATTGCAGATGTTGAAGGATGCCAACCTTCTAAGGAAGTATAGTTGGCTCTGTCCTCTCTTGCACAGAGCATCAGTTTTTGTAGCCCAGTCCAGTTTATCATCCAGCTGCACTCCCAGGTATTTATAGGTCTGCACCCTCTGCACACAGTCACCTCTGATAATCACGGGGTCCATGAGGGGCCTGGGCCTCCTAAAATCCACCACCAGCTCCTTGGTTTTGCTGGTGTTCAGTTGTAGGTGGTTTGAGTCGCACCATTTAACAAAGTCCTTGATTAGGTTCCTATACTCCTCCTTCTGCCCACTCCTGATGCAGCCCATGATAGCAGTGTCATCAGCGAACTTTTGCATGTGGCAGGACTCAGAGTTGTATTGGAAGTCCGATGTATATAGGCTGAACAGGACTGGAGAAAGTACAGTTCCTTGCGGTGCTCCTGTGCTGCTGACCACAATGTCAGACCTGCAGTTCCCGAGACTCACATACTGAACTAACATACTAACACTAAGTAAAAACTGAAGGGGAAATAGGCAATGATAAATTCCATCTATCCATAAAACATGTGCTGTGTCATACATTATACAAAATTATGCACTAGAATTGACTACGGAAATGTACAGCACAAAGTGCCAAAATGTGTAATTCATTGGTAAGTCAAATACCTATAAGTGTGATGATTATTATTTTCAGGACATGTAGCACTTGGGAAAACTGTGAACTTGGGGTCCTGAGCTTTTATGTTTAGGAGTTATTTAAATGTAAGGTGCCCAGCAGCACTAGTGTAGGGAAGAAAACAACCTTCAACAGGGTGCCAGTTCTTCACAGTGCTCATGCAAGAAACATGTTTTAGAATGGCAAACTCTGTCAGAAGATTAGCCTTCAGATGTGACATTTTTATTAGCTACATTGTCTAATGTAATATATTTCCTTTTAGTATTGACCATGAAAGCTTCAGCAATTTATATCCTTTACACTGTGAACCAGAAATACAGAAAAATGTAATTGCCTTCTATTATACATAGCAGAGTTCAATAAATGGCAAGTGAGCTTCAATTTAAATTTAATGGTTAACTTACACCATGTGAGGAATTTTGTTTCAAAGGAGAATGCCAAACTAGTGTAAAACTATGAAGTTTTTTTTTAATTATAGCTAATGCCTTCAAAATCAATAACAAGAGTAAGAAACACAAACAACTTTTTAAAACTGAAGATGACATTCACCATTGGTCAGTGACTGAAAAGTCATGTTGATGCAAAAAAAATAAAAATGATAATGAAAACAATGAGGACTCGGTATGCCAAGAGCAAGGAGAATTGAGAGTAATCACTGGACATAAGAGAGCACTTTATTCTTCAAATGGCAATTTCATAGGAGTCAGTAAAAATGAAGGCAATAAAAAAAGACCTTGAAAAAATCCTTCTGGACACAAACAAAAAAATCAATTGAGAAATTTTTTAAGGATTGTTCTAGTTCAAGTAGGTACAATTTTATTCTTTGTTGATTTGCATAGACTGAGAAATGAGAATTAAAGTACTGGTGAAAAGTGTTTGTTTTGCATCAAGTTGTAGACATACAAGGTATATTTGTGTGAACCCATTATGCTTACAGAATGCATCAAAATTGTAACAGTCAATGTTTTTGCTTTGCATATCTTATTTGTTTGTCTCTTTTAAAACAGCAATAGCACTACCAAAGAAATGAAAAGTGAAGTGGAAAAGGATATGAGAATTTCATTAAACATGTATAATTCTGGTGGCAGCAATTCTAAGAGCATCTTTTGCATTGCATTGAATAACTCACCATGCCAAAAACAAAGCCAAGTTGAAACCTGAGATTAAAGGGTATAAAGCAGACTCCTTCACTAAAGTACTACACGAATTACATTTTTTTTTTTAAATTTATATTAACACAATACATTGGATTAATCTGAAAATGTATTTTACTCTATGCTGTTGTTTATTTAAATTAAACATTTTTTTTGTTCTTTATTTGAGTAATGCCATTTTGTGTTCGGTCTATCACCATCATTTTGAGATAATTGTAGTGGTGTGGACACAGCTTCATTCTGTTAATAGCTTTTAGTACTTTAAGCCTTGTGTATTTTTAAGAATTTTAATTTACTTTGTTGTTTGTCTTGTCATTTCACTTGTTTATTGTGTGCTGTACCTATGGGGGAAAGACTAACCTAAAGCTGCAGTTGAAGGACCCCCTTTAGCCTTTATACAGGTATTTCACTGAGGTATTAGTTTTCCAGGGTTTTTTGTTTTGATCTCAACCCTGCACTCCAAAGTTTTCCATGGGGCTAATCACTTTTAAAATTGAAAAATATACTTTAAATGTCCCAAATCTATAAAAATGCCTTTCAAAGGAGAGGAAGCCATAAATCCTGTAGCTTAAAAGGCAAGGCCAATGAAGAAACTTTATAAATGAACTATTTATTCACAAAAATCAAAGAGATAAAAATATCATGTCATTCTCTATGTCACAGGGGGTGCTGAAGCCTATCCCAGCTAGCACTGGGTGCAAGGAAGGAACAAACACTTACAGGGCATCAGTACATCACAGGGTGAACATACACATACACACACCAAATGCACACAAGGGCAAATTTACTGTTTCCAATTCACCTAAACTGCATGTCTTTGGAGTGTGGGAGGAAACCAGAACACCCGGAGGAACCCACTTAGATACAGGGAGAACATCCCAATTCCACACAGGGAGGACCAGGATGCGAACCCTAGTGCCCTTGCTCAAGGTAAAAATGGAAAAGGCAAAAAGCATCTGCCTAAATAACATTCAAAACCAATATCAAACGGCAAGAAAAAGTAGCAAAAAATAACAAAAAACAAAATATCAAATACAATACTCTCAAAAAGATCCTAACACCTCAACACTCAATGAACATCTGAGTGACTTATTTCCTCCGCCTGAATATAAAGGCAGTGGATGGTCTCTTAGTGATGACACCATCATGGCCTTGCCCACTAAAATTCTATTTTAACAAGAGACAGAGTAAATAATTAAAAACAGAACAAATAAGTAAAATAGCATTCAACACATAATGACAAAACCATGAATAATAACATAATATACAAACTAATACCTGAAAAAACATAAAACATTCCAAAAAACATTTACATAAGCCTGAAGAAATAATCTGGTTGCTCCTCTTTTTTGGTCATCGCCTCATCATTGCACAGGAATTTAAAGCTATGCAGGCATTACAGGCAATAGCTAGTCTTCGAGGATCCTGCTTGGTAGGACTT